>NC_059272.1:10857049-10904549 GCF_017591435.1 Portunus trituberculatus | reverse complement strand
ACCTCTTAGGCAAGACTAAGATCAATTGCACACCGGCCACACACCAGGACAGCGAGGTTACAATCCCGAGGCTTACATTCTATATCTGTTTACTGCTGCGTGCGCAGTTACTACATGCACATTAAAAGGCCTGTTTCATCACCTTGAACAAGAAGAAATCTGAGCAGCAAGAGTTATCCTCCTCATTATCGTCATCGTCAATTTTTTTCTCCTCAATAGGCGTCAGCATCGGGAGGGAGCCGTACAGGGACGCCGTGGAGTCCATCCTGATGATGTTGAGTTTTAAGTCTACTTTGTCTCCTTTGCTATGTGTCTCCGACGTACTCCTGGAGAACAGCACCACCTCATCGTCCCTGCTGCATGGCTGGGGCATTTGAGGTGTCGTTGGCATTACGAAAATAATGTTGTCATCTTCCTCCTCATCAACATTGACCCGTCTGGCTGCTCCATGTGCTGCTGTACATCCGCTTGTTGCAGCCTTACGAGATTCTGCTACGTTGTTTGCCCTTGGCGGTCTCGACTGCAGTTCATTTTCCTCTGAGTCATTTGGATCTGGAATCTTAAAATTGCAAGCAGCGGTAAGGTAAAACCAACACAGCTTGTCGGTATTGTCAGTAAAATTGTTATCAGTAATGAGTACAAGTGCCACGTCCGAGGTAAGTTGCAGGCAAGGACTTACCAAATGCCATTCTGCTGGCTGGTAGAGCATCCCAGAGATGCAAGTGTGAAGGCAGAGTGCGCCAACCATC
Organism: Portunus trituberculatus; assembly: GCF_017591435.1. NCBI lineage: Eukaryota > Metazoa > Arthropoda > Malacostraca > Decapoda > Portunidae > Portunus > Portunus trituberculatus. The sequence goes on along the minus strand of NC_059272.1, from coordinate 10,903,800 downwards.
AGACACGCCCATCTGTATCCGTACTGTTCTAGCAGCAGGCGAGTCAATGGAGCCATCACGATTTTTCCTGTTGAAGAAAACATCTGCTTTAAGTTAAGTGTTAGGCTTAAAAGTGATGTTTCAAGTACTGAAAGTTTGAGCTTGGTATATTTCACAATAATTAAAGAGAATGATATCCATACGGGGTTGCATTTTCAGCACATACCAAAAGCAGACACAGAAACCACGAGTCCGTTAGCCAATCCCTTCCGCTTGTCAAAGTACTTGGGTATGAGGACAACTCCGAAGAAGGCGCAGAGGGAACTCGAGATTCCTGTGAATGATAAAGTATAACAACGAAGAGAAAGAATACTGAAAACACTTTTGGAACTATATAAAGGATAATACACTTTGAAATATTCCCACTACATAAAGAGATGACAGGTCACCGAGACAACGAGTCACGGCTTGTCACTCATCATCAGGCAGCACGTGTCTTACCTCCGAGGATGGAGTACACGACGGTAAAAGTAATTATGCTCGTTGAAAAAGCGACCAGGATAAGAGTAAGGAAGCCCAATAGGCCGCCCAGCACCGTGAGAGAGCGAGCCCCGAACAGCTCAGCCAGGGGCGCCATGAACACCGCTGGAAGGAAGAAGAAAAAAAAAAAAAAATCACGATCAGCATTTATGCATGAGTCCACTTTAAGACAAACAGAACTTGCCCAACTAGTCAACATTAAAGTTATTTCTTCATTTGATTCCAATATTAAGGGAAAGATTAATGCAGACAAGCAGGGTTTTTGTAAAGTGAGATTTTGAAAACATATTCTAAGGAAAATTACAGGAAGCCACCAAGTATACATGTGGCAGTTTCTGTAAATCCAATAACTATATATTTTTTACAGTATGAGTCTATGACTTTCAAACAACAACTTGACTTGCTCTTGAATCTCCCGTGTTTTCCACCATCTGGCTTCGATTCAATAGTCACTCTCTAACTAAATTTATTTGTACTGTCTATCTCTCCCCTAACTCTTCTGACTATAGTAAATTCTTTGACTATTTAACCTCTAAAGTGGAGCACATTCGGTCCCTCTATCATTTTGCAGAGATCTCCATCCTTGGAGATTTCAATGTTGACCACCAGCTTTGGCTTTCCTCTCCCTTCACTGACCATCCTGGTGAACTGGCCTTCAACTCAAGCTATCCTCCATGACCTAGATCAACTGGTGCAACACCGTACTTGTATTCCTGACCGTCTTGGAGATAAGCCCAACATTCTTGATCTTCTCCTTACCTCTAATCCTTCAGCCTACACTGTTATCCTATCTTCTCCGTTAGGTTCATCCAATCACAATCTCATTTCTGTATCTTGTCCTATTTTCTAATCTCTTCTCAGGATCCCCCAAAGCGGAGGTGCCTCTGGCGTTTTGCCTCTGCCAGTTGGGGGGGACCTGAGGAGGTATCATGCTGATTTTTCCCTGGAATGATTACCGTTTCCGTGCCAGAGACCCATCTCTTTGTGCTTAAAGCATAACAAAGGTCATAGTGTCTGGCATGGAGGCGTACATTCCTCACTTTTTTTTTCAACCTAAACCTTCTAAACCTTGGTTTAACACAGCCTGTTCTTGTCCACAGAAGCTACTTGAGCAATCCATCTCCTGAATCTCATGCACTTTATATTTCTGCCCGGAATCATGCCAAGTCTTTCATAAATAGAAAATGTCAAAATCTTTCAAACTCCAACTCCCCTCGAGACTTCTGGAATCTGGCCAAAAACATTTCCAATAACTTTACTTCTTCATCTTTCCCTCCTTTATTTCATTCTGATGGCACCACTGCCATTTCATCTATTCTTAAAGTTGAACTCTTCTCTCAAACCTTTACTAACAACTCCTGCTAGGATGATTCTGGGCTTGTCCCTCCCTCTCCTCCTCCCTCTGACTATTTCATGCCTTCAATTAAAGTTCTTCGTATTGATGTTTTCTATGCCATCGGTGGCCTAAACCCTTGAAAGGCTTATGGACCTTATGTGGTCCCTCCTATCGTTCTCAAAAACTGTGCTTCCGTGCTTGCACCTTGCCTGGTCAAACTCTTTCAACTATGTTTATCGACTTCTACCTTTCCTTCATGCTGGAAGTTTGCCTTTATTCAGCCTGTTCTTAAAAAGGGTGACTGTTCTAATCCCTCAAACTACAGCCCTATAGCTTTAATCTCTTGATTTTGTAAAGTTTTTGAACATATCTTCAATAGGAAGATTCTCAAACATCTGCCACTTCACAATCTTCTATCTGATCGCCAGTATGGTTTCCGTCAAGGACACTCTACTGGTGATCTGGCTTTCCTTACTGAGTCTTGGTCATCTTGTTTTAGAAAACTTTTGCTGTTATGTTAGACATATCAAAAGCTTTTGATAGAGTCTGGCACAAAGCTTTGATTTCAAAATTACTCTCCTACGGTTTCTATTCTTCCCTCTGCAACTTTATCTCAAATTTCCTTTCCAACCGTTCTATTGCAGCCATGGTAGTCGGCCACTGTTCTTCTCCTAAATCTATTAACTGTGGTGTGGTTTTGTCCTGTCACCCACTCTCTTTCTATTATTCACTAATGGTCTTCTTAACCAAACTTCATGCCCTATCGACTCTTACGCTGATGATACCACCCTACATCTTTCCATGTTTTTTCAGAGACGACCAACCCTTCAGGAAGTCATCAGATCACGCAGGAACGCCACAGAACGCTTGACTTCTGATCTTTCTAAGATTTCTGATTGAGGCAGAGAAAACTTAGTAGTGTTTAATGCTTCAAAAACTCAATTCCTCCATCTATGAACTCGACACAACCTTCCATCCCGTCTTCTTCAATGACACTCAACTGTCTCCCTCTTCTATACTGAATATCTTGTCTGTCCTTTACTGATGATCGAAACTGGAAACTTCACATCTCATCTCTTGCTAGCGCAGCTTCTGTGAAGTTAGGCGTTTTGAGACGTCTTCGTCAGTTTTTCTCGACCCTCCAACTGCTTACTCTGTACAAGGGCCTTATCCGTCCTTGTATGGAGTACTCTGCATGTTTGGGGGGGTTCCACTCATACAGTTTTATTGGATAGGGTGGAATCAAAAGTTTTTCGTCTTATCAACTCCCCTCCTCTGACTGACTGTATTTAACCTCTTTCTCACTGCCGGAATGTTGCATCTCTTGTCTTCTTTTATTGTTATTTTCATGCTAACTGCTCTTCTGATCTTGCTAACTGTATGCCTCTTCTCCCCTTGCGGCCTCGCTGCACAAGGCTTTCTTCTTCCTTTCATCCCTGCTCTGTCCAACTCTCTTATGCAAGAGTTAACTAGTACTCTCAATCATTCATACCCATCTCTGATAGACTCTGGAACTCCCTACCTGCTTCTGTATTTCCATCTTCCTACGACTTGACTTGTTTTAAGAGAGAGGTTTCAAGACATTTGTTCCAGACTTTTGGATAACTCATCATTCTTTAAGGGAACTTGTCTTTTTTTATTTATTTTTGTTGGCCTTGACTGGCTTTCCATTTTTCATAAAAAAAATATATACAAATACTCACAACTAATACTGACATCCCATTCCTCGGTAACTTTATATAAAACTTGTCTTTCTACATACTATGAAGAAAAAATGCGTTAACCCAAGACATCCATGAAACATATAACACTAGATTGATTGAAGGAGCCGTGTGAAAAAAAAAATCTTGATTTAAGTTAGCACAAAACAGGCTATGAAATTAACAGCTTACAGAAGTTTCGATGTCAAGTTACTACACGTTAGAACTACAAAGGATGGAAGTCACAAAGGAAGATGTAAGGGACAAAAAAAAAAAAAAAAAAAACTAGAAGAGACTCTTAGTACATGACGCCAACCGCAGAAAGAAGTGAATATTCGTCACCACCTTTGTGTTGACTGACCTGCAAAACTCCAGATGGTGCTGAGGCCATTGCCGATTATGGTGAACTCTGTGGCACCGGCACCCATCGCCTCTAGGTGACTCTTGAACATGACTCCGTAGGCGACCGTCACCGAGGGGAAGAAAAACTGAAGACAAAAAAAATGATCCCTGATATTGAGTGAAGTATGTGTATGTGTGTGTGTGTGTGTGTGTTCACCTCACCTCGGTCGCCTGCTGGTCACCCAGCCAGTCTTCCCCATTACGGAGCGAGCTCAGAGCTCATAGACCGATCTTCGGGTAGGATTGAGACCACAACACACAACACACACCGGGAAAGCGAGGCCACAACCCCTCGAGTTACATCTCGTACCTATTTACTGCTAGGTGAACAGGGGCCACACATTAAGAGGCTTGCCCATTTGCCTCGCCGCTTACCGAGACTCGAACCCGGCCCTCTCGATTGTGAGTCGAGTGTGCTAACCACTACACTACGCGGTGTGTGTGTGTGTGTGTGTGTGTGTGTATGTGTGTTTACCTATAGTTGTATATTACAGGATTCGAGCGGGGCTCATAGTGACCTGTCTCCATATCTACTTTTATCCAAGATTTCCTTAAATTTCTGCACATCTTATGCAGCTACAGTCTCTTCACTCAAGTCGCTCCACATATCAATCGTCCTATGAAGAAAACTAAACTTTTTAATGCTCCTCAAATACTGACTTTTCATGATCTTCTTGGAGTGTCCTCTTGTTCGTCAATCTCCATCTTTAGTCAGTGATATCAAGTCTTGTCTATCTATCTTTTCCATACGGTTTACTACCTTATACATCGTTATTAGGTCTCCTCTCTCCAGTCTATCAATGAAAGTTAGTTATAGTTCCATTTCCTTCAATCTTTCTTTATAGGGAAGATCCTATATTTCTGGCACCATCTTTGTAGCGGTCCTTTGAATTCTTTCTAGTTTCCTGATGTCCTTCTACATATGCGGTGACCCCACCATTGCTGCATATTCTTGTCTAGGTCTTATCATACTGGTTATGATCTTTTCATCATACTCTGTGTGTCCGCTTGTGTTCACCAAGGCCCGATTACTAACGGACCCGCAACTGTACAGAGGCCTGCTAAAGAAGTGATGCACAAGTGAGGTGCATGTGTGGTGCTGTGTAGTGTAGGTAGTACAATTATCAAGGTATGTGGTGTAGGAATAGTCTGGTGTTATAAGGTAATATGCAGAGGTCAGGGTTTAATGTGGGTTAAGTTAGGTTGTGTTGTGCTATGTTAGGTTAGGTTACATTAGGTGAGGTAGTTAGATTAACTTAAAAAAAAGTTTCAGTTGGGTTAGTCTAGTGTAGGTTAAGTTATGTTTGGTTATCTATTTTAGGTTTGATTAGTTTAGATTAGTCTAAATTTAATTATATTAGGTTAATTTAGATTAGGTTATGCTTGATTAGTTTAGTTTAATTAAGTTACGTTAGTTATGCACACAAGTGTCTGAGATGTGGGGTATGCTGTGTGCTGCTATAGTCAGGTTGAGTTGGGTGTTGTGATGTGGTTGTGTGGTAATCTCACCAGACTGATGCAGGCACCAAGCACCACCATCCACCCCCAGCCTCCGTCAGGGGGAATCAGCCTTTTCTTGCTCTTGGGCATCATCCTGACGGGAGCCGGGCCGGTCATCGGCGCTCTGGGAGGCGGCCTGTTGGACACAAGCTTCTTGCTTTGCTTCCCTCCCATTTTCTCCTTTGTGTTATTGGACAGGAAAACCTATTAATGTGACCGTCTGGCTGTTTCTGAGCTGAAAGAGACATGGAATAATTTGAGCTTAGGTAACAGCAGCACGAGAAGAAAGCTATAGAAGGCAATGAAGTAAAACGTAGTTCCACTTCAGCCATATAGTATGACGTGTGGCACATACTGCCAAAAGACTAGATAGACAAGACCTTACAGGAAAGGTGGCACACACTGTCTTTTCTTATGTAAGATGGCTACTGTCTATAAGGATAAAACATTCTTAATGAAAAAAGGCACAATCGAGAGTAAATTCTTAAAGTGATGCCAAAGGAAGAAAAGTGACAAATAACAGTGGATAAGTTTATGAATTTCAAGTCATAGGAAAGAGGAAATAATAAAGTAGGCAGGGAGTCCCGAAGTTCACCAGAGTAGAGGATGAATGATTAAGGATATACTGGATAACTCTTGCATTATAGAGGTGAGTAGAATAGGAGTGAGAGAAAGTATAGGAAGTCTTGTGCAGCGAGGGCGCGGGAGGAGAAGCATGCATGGCTGGCATGCAGTAGGTAAGGTCAGGAGAGCAGTTAGCGTGCAAACAGTGGAAAAAGATAGCAAGAGATGCTGCATTGCTGCGACGAGACTGTGTTGATTAGAGGAGAGGAGTTGATGAGATGAAATGCTTTTGATTCCATCCTGTTTATAAGTGCGCTATGAGTGGAAAGGCATGTAGGAGTAATTGTTTCAGCAGGTGTCTACAAGCTCCTACTTTTTTTTTTATGCGGTAAATGTTCTCCACACTTATGAGCTGCGGAAGAATCTGAGAGAGAGAGAGAGAGAGAGAGAGAGAGAGAGAGAGAGAGAGAGAGAGAGAGATGGATGGATACGCAAATATATCTCAATCTACTTTACAATGTGATGGTGTGCCCTGCTTACAAAGAGACAGGCAAACAAACAAACAAAGAGGCTGATAGATATGAGCGAATATTATCATCCAGCAATAAAAAAAAAAAAGAAAAAAAAAAAGACCCTGGGATTTTGATCTTCGCATATTATGGAGTTTTGTGAAAAATCTTCCTACCGGTTATGAGATAACATGATGTAAGAAAGTAAGGAAGACTCTCGCGTGTGGTGACCTGCTGAACCTTTTGGTGAATATAACAAATATTCCTTTAAGAATAGAGTCTGGCACAAGTTATAAAGTCGAGGAATCAAACGTAGGATGATAGTAGAGTGTCACCTAAGTAATCTAATCGCTGTAATCTTCTATTGTGCATAAACTGTTGACATTATTGATATTGAGATAGTGTGTGTAACAATATAGTAGACACCACAATCAGCAACATAACTGCTACCAAAATGTATAGGTACCGTTCTTGAATAAATAATGAAACTGAAAATATATATAAATATGTTCTGGTGTCATTACAAGAGGAAATAAAAAGAAAAGAAAAGACAAATATTAATGTAGAAAATTAGTATTTCCCACAAGTACGATAACAATCAGGCCTCGTGATAATTCATCGTGTGTCTTGAAAATTTCATTAATATACGTAGATTTGTGGAAGAAAATAGAGTGTGAAGAGTATCGCATCGACAATGGCCCTTATTCCTGCCACAGGCATTGTATAACCTAAAAGGAAATGATCTTACTGTTGTTCTATTCAGCCATGTATGTTGACAGCAATGAAAAGGAATCATATCCCATACGCCACCACCACCACCACCACCTCGGCACCACCACCTCTATAACGGGGACTCGCTTGCTTTACTTTACCTGCAAGTACATAATTACTAAATTACTATCACCAACACCACCACTACTAGTACAACACTAACAAGACGCCAATCTAGCAGTTCTTGTCTTTCCTCACGTCAGAATTCCAGCGGTACTCCACCGTTCATGGCCACACTTTATGCTACATACCCTCCCACTCCCAGCCACACGACGACATACATGGATCGCCATTGTGTACCTTAATGATAGGGACAGAATCCAACATGTCCACTGACTAAACACTCCATAGCCAGGAGTAATGTTACTCTTACTAGTTACTCTCTTTACCTATACGGTGGTTGGCTATGGTGGCTTCCTTGCGCTGGTCGGACACAACACTACAGATTCCACGTCTCGAGTCTCTACAATGCTAACACAGCGACGGTGGGGGAGAATTCCGCAACGATAGACTTATCAGACTGATATCTCTTATCGCTCCATGCAGTTACCCTCATATGGCCAGACAACCGCGTGTGGCTAAATCACTCTAGCGTTGATTGTGTGGATATATCTTAAGAATAGATTCTCGCGGTGCTGCCATCCGTATTGACGGGATGAATGCTTGCCTACTGATTCTTGTATTCTTGCCGCTTTCTGAAATGCCTTGAAGCATGATTTTGATTTTTTGTTTATGGTTTGTAGTAGTAGTAATAGTAGTAGTAGTGGTAGTAGTAGTAATAGTAGTAGTAGTAGTAGTAGTAGTAGTAGTAGTAGTAGTGTTCGTTGTTGTTTTGTTGTTGTTCTTGTTGTTGCTGTTGTTATTGTTGTTGTTTAATCACCCCACCACCATCATAAGATTAAATAATAGTAATTACAATAACGGTGATAATACTGATAACGATAATGATGATTATGATAATATTAATGATGATGGTAATAATGATACTGATAATAGTAAAAACAAATAATAATGATAATAATAATAATAATAATAATAATAATAATAATAATAATAATAATAATAATAATATTGATAATAATAATAATAGTAATGATAATAATAATAATAATGATCATAATGATAATGATGGTGATGATGATGAGACTACTACTACTACTACTACTACTACTACTACTACTACTACTACTACTACTACTGCTGCTGCTGCTGCTACTACTACGACTACTACTGACGATTTCTTATATGTAATGGATTTATCTTATATAAGCCCCGGACCTTGATGAAGCAGCTTTCCTAATTGTATTTCTAATAAAAAATGAAAAAATATGTGATCCTTTTTTTTTTTTTTATGGCAGCAAGTAGGTACGGGATATAATTCGAGGGGTTATTACCCGGTGTATGGAGTGTGGTGTGATCTCAGTTTTACCCGAAGATGGGTCTACTGTATGCCGTGAGCTCGCTCTGTAATGGGGAAGGCTGGCTAGGTGACCAGTAGGCGACCGTGAACACACACACACACACACACACACACACACACACACACACACACACACACACACACACACACACACTTTCTTTCATATATATGTGTATACTTTTTCCAGGTCGGCAATCCCATACGGGTGACGGGGCTACAACAACCACGGTAACAAGAGGGAACAGGGATGGGAACTTGAAAGTGGTGTGTGTGTGTGTGTGTGTGTGTGTGTGTGTGTGTGTGTGTGTGTGTGTGTGTGTGTAATTCACCACGGTCGTCTGCTGGTCACCCAGCCAGTCTTCCCCATTACGGAGCGAGCTCAAAGCTCATAGACCAATCTTCGGGTAGGACTGAGACCACATCAACACACTCTACACACCGGGAAAGCGAGGCCACAACCCCTCGAGTTACATCCCGTACCTATTTACTGCTAGGTGAACAGGGGCCACACATCAAGAGGCTTGCCCGTTTGCCTCGCCGCTTCCCGGGACTCGAACCCGGGTCCTCTCGATTGTGAGTCGAGCGTGCTAACCACTACACTACGCGGTGTGTGTGTGTGTGTGTGTGTGTGTGTGTGTGTGTGTGTGTGTGTGTGTGTGTGTAAAACAAGAAAGAAAGAAGAAAGAAAATAATATTTATTGGTCAGACTTTGTTTTTATAATGTATGGAACACAGCTCCTGATTAATAGAGGTACTTAAAACTAAGAATTACCTAAACATTCGTAACGAAACATTAATAAATTGCGCTAAGTTTGTTAATAATTCTACCTTCCTGCTGTGGATCAATATGTGCAAACTTAAGCGATTTGGCTCTAGTCTATAATAATTTATTTCTCTATGAAGCGCTCTTAGTGCCTGCTTCAAGTTTGCTTCACTATCACACAACAACACTGTATCATCGTCAGCATTGTAGGAGGAGATAGTAGACATCTACCGAAACGATAATTTACTCCCAGCGAGGTCTAATAGCACTAGTTCAGGGGGTGTTGTGAACTTTCCATTAAAGCTAGTTGTGATCTCGCTGAACATTTTCCTTAGTGTCTCACAACTCAAGGGGGCAGTTACAGCCTGTCCTCTAAAGACAACTTTCCTACTTATCACAAAACTACAAGCACTTACCACACACACACCCTTCACTTAAAATTTTAAATTCAAAATGGCGACTCCAAGTCAAGCCTCGGAGTCCCTTTCTGGGGAGGAGACCAGAAATGTTCTCAGGTCGGACTACTCTCTCGGTGGCGACCCAAATTGTCTTGACACCTCCCACGACTTTTTCTTCATTAACTTCTGCAACATTCGCGGTCTTAGATCTAATTTTCAGTCTGTAGAACACCACCTCTCCTCTACTAAACCTCATCTTCTTTTCCTCACCGAAACACAGCTGTCTGAGGCAACTGACAGTAAGTAGCCCCTTCTCTGTTCCTCTTACTTTCTCTATCCTCATTTTCGCTCCAAAGTTGGATGTTGCATCTATGTGCGCAACGACTTAACTTCCTCTCGTGCCCATGCTTTCGAATTTTCCGGGTTTTCCATCATCTGGCTTTGACTCAATAATCACTCTTTAACTAAATTTGTTTGTGCTGTTTATCTCTCCCCTAACTCCTCTGTCTATAGTAAATTCTTTGACTATTTAATTTCCAAAATGGAGCACATTCTGTCCTTCTACCCTTTCGTGGAGATCTCCATCCTTGGAGATTTCAATGTTCACCAGCAGCTTTGGCTTTCCTCTCCCTTCACTGACCATCCTGGTGAACTAGCCTTGAGCTTTGCTATCCTCCATGACCTAGAGCAACTGGTGCAACACCCTACTCCTACTTTACCAGGTGATCCAGTTTCAGACGTTTCCAATCAGGTGATCGATACCCACTTTAAGAGATCATCCGGTATAGTAATCTCCACGGGCCTTCCTTATCCGCGAGCCTTGCCAATATTCTTACATTCCTGGCAGTGACGTTCCTCTCAATCGCTTGTTCCTTGACCATCTTCAGCAGTGTAGATCTCAGTGGTATTAAATCTTCATTAATGTAGATTTTCTTCTGTTTCTTCTCGAGTTCTTTCTTGTTTTTCATCACTGCCTTTCTCTTCTTCCGGTGGCAGAAACCCATGATCACAGGCCTGCTACGGTCACCGACCTTCCCCAACTGATGAGCAATGGATATATCATCTGCTTCTAACTTAACCCCAATGTCAGCAGTAACTTCAATAACTTTAGTCTGGAAAATATCTTCATCCTCGTCGGTTTCTTCCTTAATACCAAATATTCGAAGATTGTCCTTTCTTGTGTACGGTTCAAGGCAGACGTTTTCGTAGCGATGTTCGAGGAAGATTTTTTGCGTGTCAGCAGACGTGAGCAGCAACTTGCTGGTAATACCTTTCACTACCTTTGAAACCTGGCATGATGGCAGCTGCAACTTCCTTGACAATTTTGGCTCCCTTGATAGACTCTTTCCCTTCAGATATCAAGTTTACTAGCTCCTCTTCCACCTTCTCCTTCACTTACTATTCCATGCTTGTGCCAAGGGACTATAGCGCCACTTCTTTTGCAAAGAGACTTGTAAGACAGTAGGACTGCGTGGAAAATCCAGGAGCTGTCCCGGCCACGTCCTTCCTCGGTCGCTGTATACCCACTGAGTGTGCATGTGTGTGTGTGTGTGTGTAATTCACCACAGTCTTCTGCTGGTCATCCAGCCATTCTTCCCCATTACGGAGCGAACTCAGAGCTCATAGACCGATCTTCGGGTAAGATTGAGATCACAACACACACACTCCACACACCGGGAAAGCGAGGCCACAACCCCTCGAGTTACATCCCGTACCTATTTACTGCTAGGTGAACAGGGGCTACACATTAAGAGGCATACCTATTTGCCTAGCCGCTTCCCGGGACTCGAACCCGGGCCCCCTCGATTGTGAGTCAAGTGTGCTAATCACTACACTGTGTGTGTATTTACCTAGTTGTATATTTACCTAGTTGTAGTTTTACAGGGCCTGGGCTTTATGCTCGTGTGGCCCTGTTTCCATATCTACACTTATCCAATTTTTCTTTAAAACTATGCACACTCGTTGCTGACACCACTTCCTCACTCAAACTGTTCCAAGTCTCAACACATCTTTGCGGGAAACTAAATTTTTTAACATCTCTCAGACATCTTCCCTTCCTCAGTTTCTTACTATGCAATCTTGTGCTTCTAATGTCACATTCTTCTCTCAGGATTAGTTTCTCATTATCCACTTGATCCATTCCGTTAATCAATTTATAAACTTGTATCAGATCCCCTCTCTCTCTTCTCTGTTCCAGGGTTGGTAGATCCATAGCTTTTAGTCTCTCCTCATATGTCATCCCTTTAAATTCTGGAACCATTCTTGTAGCCATTTTTTGTAGTCTCTCCAATTTCCTTATGTGTTTCTTTTTATGGGGGTCCACACAACTCCTGCATATTCCAATCTGGGTCTTATTTTAGTACTTATCAATTTCTTCATCATTTCTTTGTCCATATAGTGAAATGCTAATCCAATATTCCTTAGCAAATTATATGTCTCTCTGAAAATTCTATCAATATGGCTTACCGGTTGATTGTTTTCTTCCATCGTGACTCCCAAGTCCTTTTCCTTTTTTACTTTTTCTAGTTCTACTCCATCTCCCATCTTATATATTCCCACTGGTCGTCTTTCACTTTTCGCCGTTTCCATGACATGGCTTTTGTCCACATTGAATTCCATCTCCCATTTTTTACTCCATTTCCAGATCTTGTTTAAGTTTTCCTGCAGTATTTCACAATCCTCTTTTTGTTTTATGACTCTGCACAGTTTCGCATCGTCCGCAAACAGATTTATGTAGCTGTTCACTCCCTCTGGCATGTCGTATACATATATGAGAAAAAGTATTGGTGCCAATACTGACCCCTGGGGCACTCCGCTGTCTACTGCTTTCCACTTGGACTTCATATCTTTAACTGCCGTCCTTATTTCTCTCCCCCTCAAGTAATTTTCCATCCATCTCAATGTGCTTCCTTTTAAGCCACCCTTCTCCTCTAACTTCCATAGTAATCTTTCATGTGGCACTTTATCAAATGCTTTTTTTATTTTAATCTAAATAAATACAGTCAATCCATCCCTCTCTCTCTTGTACTTTATCAACTATTCTAGAGTAGAAACTCAATAAATTTGTTACACACGACCGACCTTTTCTAAAACCAAATTGGCTATTTGATAATAATTTGTTGTCTTCAAGAAACTCAATCCATTGTTTCTTTATTACTCTTTCACACATCTTGCATATTACACTAGTTAGTGATACCGGTCTGTAATTTAAAGGTTCTTCCTTCCGCTCTTATATATGGGAACCACCTCAGCTCTTTTCCATTCTACTGGTACTGTTCCATTTTCTATTGAGCATTTTATGATGTTGTATATAGGACTTGCTAGTTCTTCTCTACATTCTTTTAATATTCTGCCTGAGACTTCATCCGGTCCCATTGCCTTCTCTTCATCTAATTCCGTCATCAACTCTTTTATTTCAAGCTTGGTTACTTTAATCTCTTTCATATGGACAGTCTCTCTATTACCCTGTGGTCTTTCAAATTTGGATTCCTTAGTAAAGACCTCCTGAAATTTACTGTTTAATAGTTCTGACCTACTTTTGGGTCTTCCACCATCCCGTTCTCTCCTTCTAACCTTTCTATTGTTTCTTTTGCCTTATTTTTCCATTTATGAATCTGTAGAACAATTTCGGTTGTTCCTTACATTTTTCGACAATGTCCTTTTCATAGTTCCTTTCTTCTTCCTTTCTCACCTCAGCATATTCATTTCTCGCTGCCTTGAAGTTTTCCTTATTTTCTGGATTTCTATTTCTCCTCCACCTTTTCCATGCTCCATCCCTTTTCTCCTTTGCCCTAGCACACCTTGCATTAAACCAATCTTTCTTTCCTTCTACTTTAGGTCTATATTTCGGGACATATTCCCTGACTCCTATTTTGTATATTTCCAAAAATAAGTTATACTTCTCTTGCACCGTCTCTGAGGTTTCCATCTCCTCCCATTTCACGTTTTTGAAATAGCTATTGAGGTTCTCAATATCAGCCTTTCTGTAATTTAATCGGTCTCCTTTGTATGATTCGTCTCTACCTGTGTGTGTGTGTGTGTGTGTGTGTGTGTGTGTGTGTGTGTGTGTGTGTGTGTGTGTGTCTTCCCTATCCATTTTTCCATGCCAATCATCACTCTGTATATTGCTATCAGAATTTTAAGGATTCTTTAAATTTCCTTCTATATCAGTTTTGTTTTTATATCTAAGTGCAGAATATGGAATGCGTCAGATAAAACCCAAGCGTATGTCAATCGTTGTACAGAGAGGTAGACGATAGGTGTTGAAGGAATGCAAAGCCATGAACTTAGACGCTAGAGCTGCATTTCGTCAAGTTAAGTCAAGGGCATTATTTAGAATTTTTGACCTTTCCGATCCATTTTTCTATATAGAGTAGGGAATTATCTCCTACTAATGCTATTGGAATTGGCTGCTCTCTGTCAATTTGCCTTGGTATGTAATGGACTTAGGTGCAACTCAAGGAAGTAAGGAAAGACAACGAAAGCTTAATTATTAACCTCTTCCTTTCACAGGCTCCTAGAATGTGTGAAGATGTATGCTGTATTTATATCATTTGTGTTACCTAGTTTATATATTCATCGGGTTTTTGTTTATTTATTTATTTATTTTTGTTTATTTATCTGTTTGTGTTTGTTTATTTACCTACTTACTCACCTGTTAATTTTTATAGTCATGTATATAAACATCTTTCATTTCTCTTCAATGGTATCAGTTTATGCACCCGTTTTTTAACTGTTAATATTAGAGTTATATGGATATAATGTAAATAATGCACTCATTTGTTGTGATTAAGAAAACAAAATTTATTATGACCTTACTTGAGGGAGCCAACATATAAATCTTTCATAACCAACCAAAACACCAGCACGTTGTTGCAGGCAGGCAGACGAGATGTCCTTCTTTTGCCTGCTTCAGGAGCTCTACAAGTACTATGTGAAAGGTGTGTGTCTTCATTGAAGCTGCTCATCACTCTTACCGATAAAAATCTCCCAAATTTAGCCAGATAGAAGGGTTTAGGTGAGGTTGTCAGGATCGCTGGTGGTATACTTTTACTCCAACAACGCAGGGAGGAAGCTTGATTCCTGTGAATGTATGGCCGATGTAAGAAGGATCATGAAAAACTACGCCTCTAAATCAGTAGTCAATTTGGGGACTGAAATGCTGTCATGGTTCAAATGCGTCACTATTTGTCTTTATTGTATTATAACATTTTTGACTAATGCTCTTTATTTGGTGAATTTTTGCTCTTTCGCCAGTCTATCACCTTTTTTTTTTTTTAATTACCTTTCAACATGGTTTGAGTGAATCTGTGATTAGTTATCGTCGCAAGTCACACTGTACTTTATTCATTGATCCACCTCACACCCCTCCCCTCAAAAAACACAATTTTCTGGTAATTGGCACTGCCCCCGAGAAACCGTCCTGCGTGCTCGCCGCGATTCCCGGCTCCCACTTCGCAGCTCCTCCACCCAGCTGATTTGACGTCAAATATATATGAAGCCACGCTATTGGTCAGAGAGAGAGAGAGAAAATATGAAAACCGAATAAGGAGAGAGAGAGAGAGAAATATGAAAACGAATAAGGAGAGAGAGAGAGAAATATGGTAGCGAATAAGGCAGCGTTTCTCAACCTTTTTACCCTTGTGTAAGCCTTAAAATACATGATGTCTCAAGGAACCCCTGCGTAAGAAACAAAATGATATACCATATATTTCTCAGTTTATGTGGCGTCAAATCAGCTGGGTGGAAGAGCTGCGAAGGGGGAGCCAGGAATGGAGGCGAGCGCGCGGGATGGTTTCTCGGGGACAGTGCCACCTAATTATTAGCCTAGCTTATCCTAGCCTAGCCTAAGTGGCTTGGCTTAAAAATACATATGTCATTGTTACCTTGTTCTCATGGAGAAATTAATGCCAACCTTTTTTTTATTTTTGGTATAATATAACTTTCCATGCTTCTCCATATATTTTGCATGTCTTTCCAGTATTTGCACTGTTTGTGACAATTAGGTCACTTTGCTTGGCAGAACACTGCTCATGAAGAAACTGTACACACTTATTAGAACTGTCACAGAATGGATGACTGATGAATACACTTGAAATAACCCAAACTACAACCACCACAGTTTGACATCTTCCTCAGACTGATTCAGATATTTCAAATTGAGCTGCTTTTCCCCTTTGCATGATTTTTTTTTTTTTTTTTATGTAAGAGGGAGAATGCTAAGGGCAAAAAAAAAAAAAAAGACCCACTGGAATTGCAGTCTCCATAAAAGATTCAGAAGAATTACTCAAAAGCCTGGGACAAATGTCTTGACACCTCTCTCTTAAAAGAAGTTAAGTCATAGGAAGATAGAAATACAGAAGCGGGTAGGGAGTTCTAGAGTTTACCAGTGAAAGGTATGAATGATTGAGAATACTGGTTAACTCTTGTATTAGAGGGTTGGACAGAATAGGGATGAGAGTAAGAAAAAAAGCCTTGTACAGCAAAGCCGCAGAAGGAGGGGAGGCATGCTGTTAATAAGATTAATAGAGCAGTTAGCATGAAAATAGCGCTAAAAGATAAAAAGGGATGCAATATTTTGGCGGTGAGAAAAAGGCTGAAGACAGTCAGTCAGAGGAGGGGAGTTGATGAGACGAAAAGCTTTTGATTCCACTGTACCTAATAAAGCTGTATGAGTGGAATTCCCCCAAACATGCAAAAAAGTACTCCATACAAGGATGTATAATGCCCTTGTACAGAGTTAGCAGTTGGAGGGGCGAGAAAAACTGGCGGAAACGCCACAGAACTAACTCATAGAAACTGTTTTAGCAAGAGATGAGATGTGAAATTTCCAGTTAAGATTATGAGTAAAGGACAGACTGAGGATATTTAGTGTGGAAGAGGGAGACAGTTTAGTGTCATTGAAGAAGAGGGGATAGTTGTCTGGAAGGTTGTGTTGAGTTGATAGATGGAGGAATTAAGTTTTTGAGGCATTGAAAACTACTGAGATCAGAAGTCAGACGTTCTGTGGCATTCCTGCATGAAAATGATGAAATATGATGCTGAAATTGACTGAATCAATTCAGTATTTTTATTGGCTAATGGCTGCATATTCAAACAAAAGAACCAATCACCATGATCAGTATAATGTTTGTACAAAAGATGCAACACACGCACAGATGCACAGATAAACACATCCTCTCTGGTGTGGCTCAGTGTCTGCCTGTCCATCACATGCATGGGATGTGACACTTTCAAGCTTGGTGCGTAACCTAGTTCCTCCAAAACTGATAAATATTTAAAATTGCTATCAGCATTATAAACCATTTCCAATGGGTAGATATAGGGTTCATATTACTCAGAATGAGTAGCTGTATATGATAAGAAGAGGGATATTAGCCATGTTGAGATTGGTGAAAGAGTAAAATAATATCTTTTACATATTTATCTTTATTTTGAGGCACTCTGTATATAGAAACTATAAAAAGAGTTAACTTTTTTCATATTCAAAGTCAATGCACAAATGCAATTGAAATAAATTTCCTAGAAATATTTGCTCCAGAACTATATGCAGGCTAGTTGAATAACAGCAAAGACCATAAAATGAGCCAAAGTTAAAGATAGAAAAAAAAAATACTGAATTAATCTAATGTAATCTAACTGTTAATGTAGTGGGACTAACCTCTTTAAGCTTTGTGTGGTGGTATTTTTCTGTGTGATGTTAATTCTGAGTGCTGCTCACGCTGTAGGACAGCTAAAAATATTTTATTGAGTGATCTGGTCCTTGTTGATGCCATATTGAAACTGGATATGCTGATGGGCAAATCATGCAGGCCATAAAATGGTAGCATTCAATCTGGTTCTGGCATGTTATTCTTGTCATGTTATTTTCTCTTTTTAAAGGAACAGGGTTATCCAAAGTAGAAAATGCTAATGCACATATACATATTGAACCCTTATTTAGCCATGGTGTATGAAATAGATACAATGGCTGTGCTGGGCGACTGTCCATGATGGAATGTGGAGATATGCATATCCTTTGGTGAAATTGTCAATTAGTCAGTCATGATTTTATAAGTTGTGGAGTTTAACCCTTTGATGACTATTTAGCATATCTTTCCTTCATTACTAATAATTCTGAGACATCTTTACCTGCTTTATAACCACCTCCAATCTGTGAACTGGGTAGATATTTTAAAATCTTTTCTTTTTCTTTCCTTGTATATGCTTATCAATAAGTCATGCATCACTTATGGTAGTGTTGATTGTCTTGTGTTGCAGCAGAAAGGTTAACAGCATCCCATGATGAGATGAGGGATATTAGTGGATATCAGATTTATTGATAAACACTACACAAGGATAGTATGAGTATGATATTTAATGATAAATAAAATGGTAGCCATGTGCCATCATAACTACCCAGGCAGGGAGGGGAAGGAGTGAGACTAACAGAGTAATGGTCAGAGTTAGTATATTGGGTAATAAGCCTTTTATCAGAATTCAAAATGAGTGCTCAAACTTTGCATGTGTTAGTTCAGAGGTAGATATGTAGCAGGTTGTACACATATAGTAGAGGAAGAGAGATGCCAACACGTAGCCAGTATTATAATTTGAAATGAGCCAGTTCAGATTATGTCTGTGATCTCAGATGCATGGAAACCTCCTCTTGTGTAAGGAATATTCAGTGATATTGGTAATAGTGTAGACAGAGATTGACACATATTAGTGATGCTTATACACTAAGTAAGATTGGAAATTTGTAGTATAACATGTTTTTTGAATTATAGAGGGAATCATCACTTTGCCATGAAGTTTACCTAATACAGTCTGAGAATTGCTAGGTTTGTGTGAGTAACCCTCTGCATGAAGCCACACTGGCCTGAGGAATATCTCTGGAAGTGAGTAGTATTGGTATGTATGAGTGGAGCTTGTGCGTAACAGGTGACGGTGAGTGAATGTTGCTAGTGTGGTGTGGGAGTGTAACCACACTGCCATGTACAAAGTCTGTGGCTAAGGGAAGTCTTGATTTTTTTTAAAAACCTGCAAAACTCTGCCTTTGTTCTCTTGGTCCCCAGTCCGTGATTGTCTCAGTCTCAATTAGAGATGTACCGATGCATCGGTGTCGGCGGTATTGGCCCATTTTTTGGATATTGGTATCAGCTTATTTTATGCCGATACTTCCGATACCTAAAAGGAATTTACTACTTAGTGATATATTCGATATAAGATATTGATGATACCAAATTGATATAATACGGGATATTAAGTTTCCGTGGTGATTACCGTATGTCATAGAATACTGTTTTCTGTGGTAATAAGCCACAACCTTTAATTTGGATGTGTATGAAACGCGTATAGGCTGAACTCTGGCATCCTGTCACACGGTCAGTCATGAGTCACCACGCATTCTCACTGTCTCTCAGTCAGACGCTGCTCCTCCACCCACACAAAGTTCACACAGGTGAAAAGCTTATGTATTTTAACTATAATCTAAGAATGTCAAACTTCAGATATTGAGACTCCAACAAAATAATTTGGTATATATATATATATATATATATATATATATATATATATATATATATATATATATATATATATATATATATATATATATAGTTAGGCATTTTGCATTATTGTAAATAACAGCATATTCTTATTTGATTTATAATTAACAGTGCTAGTGGTAGCCTTTTCCAAGATATCATACTGGAATAGGTGGAAGCTCGAATTATATATGTATATTAATTTTAATGCAAGTTTAATTTTTGAGTTACTTGTGTTAACCTAAGGATGTAAAAATTCCATAACTAAGAAAGTAACGATTCTGTTTTGTAATCATGTGCATTGTGTATAATTTGTTGCATATTAATTATTTAAGATCATAGCAATACACTAGAAATTTAGAATAAACTAAACTTTTTCTATTTAATTGAAAAGATTAGGTGAAAGCTCATTTTCTGAATTGGTCTACTAATGTCTAATAAATTAATATCAAAGGATGTCAGATTTAATTGAAGAGAAACATACACAACAAAATGAATTTCTTTTGCTAATATTTTGTGTCTGTTTTACAATTTTAATAATTTTAAAAATATTTTTGATCGCCAAAATATCGTCAATAAAATTAATAATGAAAATGCACAAGACCAAATGGTCGCTAAAGGAGTAAGAAGTAAGAATTTAAAATAACTGACAAGAATCAGAAGACTGAGAAGATATTCATTCCAATTACTGAGTAATTTTGCAAATGGCTTCAAAAAGCTTCTAGAATTGCTCTTATTTCACAAACGTTCTCAGAAGGACTTACAGCATCCCCCAAAACAAAGCCTCCCATCTGATAACGCTCGCCGTCTACCAACTCATCCTGGTGTCCAATGCAGTAATCACTATAAGTAGTAGTATCGGTATCTGTGGTATCAGTATCGGTAGTAGTATCGGTATCAGCCCAATTAGGTGGTATCGGTATCGGAATTGGCCAAAATTTTGGTATCGGTACATCTCTAGTCTCAGTGCCCAGCTTCACCATCCCAACTTCCTGTGCTCCTCCATATCCCAATAACTTTGATTGAAATATTGTGCTAACCTAAGGAGGAAGTAGTGGATTTAGGGGCCATAAAGGATCCAACAGGCAATAAGACTGCTACAGCAGCAAATCAGCTGATCATCAAATCAGTCACTTGTAACTACTGTCCAACTGAGAAAGTGACAGTGAATAGTTAGATTGTATAGCATAATTTTGAGAGAAAAGAAAAAGCTGCCGGTAGTATCATGCACTTACAGTAATGAGGAGTGTGTGGACAGGTATTTGTATCCTACATAATTAATTTTCTTTTCTTTATGTAGGAGAGGCACTGGCCAAGGACAACAAAACTGCAGTAAGAAAAGTCCTACTGAAGTGCCATTTCTTTAACTAAGTCAAAAGCAAAAGTCAGAAATTACGTGATAAGTGTCTTGAAACTTTCCTTTTGAAAGTGTTCAAATCATACAAAGTAGGGAATATGGAAACACACATTGAGTTCCAATTTACCTGAGAATGGGATGAATAATTGAGAATATTGGTGAACTCTTGCATTAGGGAAGTGGACAGAATAATGATGAGAGAAAGAAGAAAGTCTTGTGCAGTGAGGCTGCGGGAGGAAAGAAGGCATGGAATTAGCAAGATCAGAAGAGCAATTTGCTTGGAAATAGTGATAGAAGATAGCAAGAGATGTAACATGCTTACATTTCGTATGAATTAAATTTGTTTTAAGAAATGCTACTTTTAGGACTAAATCTCATAGCAAATTTATTCTGGTGTAATAATTCAATAAAGAGTAAACAGTTTTAAAAAGAATAGCCTAAATGTTAGAAATGCAAGAATCTATGGGTGAATTATTTTTCTTTTTATTTTGACTTTATTTCAGAGTAGTTCTTGTGATTACGTAGAAGAGGCTTGTGACATTGCAGTGTGACTTCTGTGCCTCCACCATGGACACCTTGTGGGACAGCCTTCCACTGACACTTGTGGAGCCGGTGAAGCGTACTATCCAAGATCTGGATTTCAAAAAAATGACACCAGTTCAAGCTGCATGCATCCCTTTGCTTCTCACTCACAAGGATGTGGCAGCTGAGGCTGTGACAGGAAGTGGGAAGACTTTAGCTTTTATGATTCCCATCATTCAAATTTTAGTTCAGAGAGAAGAACCCTTGAAAAAGCATGATGTTGGTGCTCTCATTATTTCTCCGACACGTGAATTAGCAACACAAATTTATGAAGTATTGCAGAGCTTTCTGGCACATTTGCCACAGTTTAGTTCTTTGCTAACTGTTGGAGGATCTCAGGTTGGGGATGACCTTCAAAATTTCAAGACCAGAGGTAGCCACATACTTGTAGCAACCCCAGGCCGCCTACAGGATCTCTTGGCACGTAATTCAGCAAGTGGCCCCAGTCTGGCTGGTGGGGTGAAAGCACTTGAGGTTCTCATCCTTGATGAAGCTGATAGACTTCTTGACCTTGGCTTCTTCAACACACTTAATACTATTTTTGCTTATCTTCCTAAGCAGAGGAGAACTGGACTTTTTTCTGCCACCCAGACCTCAGATGTGATAAGCCTGATTCGTGCTGGTCTCAGGAATCCTGTCAAGGTCAAAGTGAAGGAGAAGGAGGCTACAGGTGATGAGAGGACTCCTGTGTCATTGCTGAACTACTATATGGTGTGTGAAGAGGACAAGAAATTCAGTACACTGGTAACTCTTCTTAAAGAAAGAGAAAAGGAGAAAACCATGGTCTTTTTTGCTACTTGTGCATGTGTTGAATACTTCACAGTCATTCTGAGAGACCTTTTTAAGAAGTCACAGGTACTGAGTATACATGGGAAAATGAAAGACAAGAGATTCAAGATATTTGATAGGTTTAGATCACTAAATTCTGGGATTTTGTTATGCACTGATGTCATGTGTCGAGGAGTAGACATTCCAAGTGTTGATTGGGTGATACAGTTTGATCCTCCATCCACGGCCTCATCTTTTGTTCACCGATGTGGCCGGACAGCAAGGATAGGAAATGAAGGCTCAGCTTTAGTGATGCTGCTGCCGTGTGAGACTGATTATGTAAACTTTATAAAGATAAATCAGAAGGTGAGCTTGAGTCCCATGGAATGTCCAGTTTCCATACCTGGCCTACAGCAGAAAATAAGAAAATTGCAGCTGCAGGACCGACTTGTAATGGACAAAGCTAACAGAGCATTTGTGTCATTTGTTCAATCCTACGCAAAGCATGAGTGTAGCGTTATCCTTAGCCTTAAGAATTTAAACTTTGGTAAGATGGCAACTAGTTTTGGACTGCTGAAAATGCCTAGAATGCCAGAATTGAAAGGTATCAATATTAGTGATTTTGTTCCAGTCAAGATGGATTATAATACCATTGCTTACCAAGATAAACAAAAAGAGAAAAGTAGACAGCAAAAGCTAAGTACATACAAGGAAACTGGGTCATGGCCAGGGATGAAGCTTCATAAACCCAAGCAAGAGTCCTGGTCTCAAACTAAAGAGAAGAAAGCAAAGAAGAAGAAAAAGAATGAGAAAAAGAGAAAAGGACATCAGTTTACACAGGAAGATCTGGATGATTTGGAGGAGGATTTCAGAATGATTAAAAAGTTAAAGAAAGGCAAAGTAAAGAACAAAGATTTTGACAAACACTTTGGCTGTGAACTTGATGAGGTAGAAAATCAGGAAACATAATGAGCATTGTAATATGTAAACTTGTTTTTGGAAGTGAATATTAATTTTTTGTACAGTAGCTGTTAAGCTGTCTTGTGCATTTCCTGTTATTCTCATGATGTTCTGCTAAAGGAAAGTAAAGTTAGCACATGAATGAATATGCAATGAGCAACAATTTTCTATACTAGTGCACAAATACTGTGTTGACATTTTTGTTTTAATTTTTGTTTATTTGCATTTTTATGGAATTGAGAATGCATTGGATCTACCTTCACCCTGCTATTTATTAAGGGAGTGACTTGCCTCTATTTTTGTTGTAACTATTGTGATATTTTTTCTACTTTAAGGAGCTGGTGTCTTTGTTCTGTATGTAACATGTACAAATTATGAAAATTAGTTTATGAAGGTATTTTTATTAATACTTTGTGTCCACTTCTTTAATTTCTACTTTAATTAATGTTCAAATACTAAGTTGGTTACTTGATGTTAAATTTTTTTTGCTAAATACCAAACATTGTGATGATGTAGTTCATTGCATTGGTGTAATGAAGCTGCTGACTCAGTGTTGTCCAAAGTCTGCATCCTGGTCAGTGGGCATTTTTCTCACATTTAATATTTATTCATACACTTCCAGATGATGCTCACCTTCAATTGAAGATTGTTAGAATTAACAGTCAATATTTATTTTCTTCTTTTATGTAAAGGAATCTGGCTTAGAAAGGGGAAATTTTGCATTTAATGCTATTTAAAGAAAACAAATAAAGTTGGCTTGTTTACTTCTGGAGGTGTCTCAATGCACCTTTTTGAAACTGTTCGTCATTGGAAGAAGGAAAAACAGAAGAAAGTTCTAGAGGTTTTTACTGAAAGAATGTTTTGAGGTAGCACTGCATACAGTCTACTGGAAGTTTACCAGCAACAGTAAATAATCAGCCATAATCTCAATAGCTTAGGCGGAGGTTGATATGAAGATTGAGTCATGTGGTTTTAATAGGAAGGGATCTTTCCATTAGAATAGATAACTTATGAAATTGTTACATTGTGGAGGGGATGAGTGCAGCTTACTGGTTGTGGACTGCCAGAATGATAATAATATTAAAGTCCAGTGTTTGCATGTGTCCATGTCCCCTACTATTGTGAGAATATAATATATTTTATAAGGACCATTTTATTTGGTGGTCTCATTTGCTTGTCATGTTGGTTTGGCAGCTGAGTGTTCCAGTGCTATGGCCATTGTGTGTGCAATGTGAGAGTGGAGGGTTGCAGTGATGGGTTATGTTCCAGGAGGTAAAAGATTCATACCGTGTGCTCCTCCCTCAGGCCAAGCCCCCGGGGAGGCTTACGTGGAGCGACTCCCCTTCAATCTCCACCATAAGTTCAACTCTACCACTATCCAGGGAAGAGCTAATGTAAGTTCAGTCTTTATCTGTCATCTACAGACTACCTTGGTGTCAGTTTGAGAGAAAGAACTTTGCTAGAACTCAGCATTGAAAACATGCTGATAGCTACCAACTATTATTGAGATTGTAATAGCAAACAAAAAACTTGTTGTGATGTGCTGTCACAAAGTGCTGATTTATACTAGTGGAGTCTTTTCCTCTGTTGTCTGTTTACTACTTTGTTGCATGTAGACCAAGGGTTCTCCAAGTGACTGATACTGATCTCCAGGGGGTTGATGAGATGATCTAAGGGATTGAGGAATAACCAGGGGGTCAATGAATATTTACTGTTGAGTCGTAGACGCAATTAAAACCTTGGATTTGAAATTCTTGATAATTTGTGAAAAATTGAAGTATGTATATATGTCACCATTAAATTTATGTAGGATATATCAATTTGCTGAATTCAGACATCAATAGTTTAATTTGTTTAAGTAAATCTTCAGAAATTTTAGCAGTACTGCTAAGACTACCTTCATTCAAGCTCTTCTTAACATAATTTCTTACTGAGTGTTACCCTTTTTTTTTTCTTATCATGCTGCACATCAGCTACTACTGCTACTATTACTACTGGTACTATTAAGTCTGATAACAATATTGATTGTTTTTTTTTTTTTTTTTTTTTTTTTAAGCTAGGTTGCTAAGGGATTGACAGAACTTGAGGCTTCTTTGTGGGTCAATGAACTAAACAATTTGAGAAGCACTGATGTAGACCATTCTGATCTCATAGCTAGCTAACAAGAATTTATGATTTGCTCTTGCAAAACCTTTCATAACAGAGGCAAAGAGTTTAATTGCTAGCCTTACACATTGCTAGATTAGTATGGGGGCATTCCTCATACTTAGTTTCTGCTAGGTAAATGAGATATTTGTGATGAAGAATAAGACAAACTCAAATTATCTTGATTAGGAATTTAAACCCTATGTCCTATTGATAATAAGATGACCATGCTAAATTGAAAGAGATGGAGGAAATGACCACCAGCCTCAGGTTAGTACAGTGATTATGTGCTGGTCTGGCATTGCTAAAGTCGGCAGATTGAGTCTTGCTCTGGCTTGTGAGTGTAAACTGTTTACTAGGAGATTACTGCTGTGGTTGGAGCACCACAGTGGGGAGTTGGGTTCATCTGGCTGACATTCTGGAAAACATCAGATGTGATAACTTTTGACATAGAATTCTCAGATGAAATGTGACTGCAGCTGGTGCAGCATTTTATGTTGTTAATAACATGATTTAATAAGCCATGACTGTTACCATTGCAGCACTGTGGGGAGTGCTGTGGGGACCAGTAATGCTCATCTGGTTAACACATGTTTTAGGCGACTGCTCTTTTTAGTTTGTAGTTAAAGACTTGAGTAAAGAACTGGTTGTTCATTATAGAAAACTCAGGAAACTTAATCTTGGTCAGTGCTTCTTAGAAATCTAACAAAGGTAATTCAAAAGTGTTAAGTTAATTTTGGTTCCAATGATGTCTTGGTATTCATATCACTAAATTTGTCAAAGAATAAAGAAAAAACAAATTCCTTGTTCCAGATGTTGAACATATTTTTTTTTATGTGGAGGATATAAATGAGAGCAGCATACCCTTGGGTTTACAAATGAGTTATTGAAAAGCCAGACAAAGATGAAAGCTACAAGAAATTGTCCTGCCATTATAATTTTAACAAAGTAATTGTAAATATCAGTATTTTTAGCCTGAATTTCCAAGAAGTCTCAATTACCAGAGAGAGGGGGAAGTAGGGATGAAGGAAAAATGAGAAGCATAGGGGTAGGGAGGGGGGATTGGAAGGGGGATGTGGAGGGAGGAGGAAAGAAGGCAACATGAGATAGGTCAGAGACAGCTCTAGCCAATGACAGCTGTTACAGAAAGATGACATTCACTTTTGTTAGAAATACAGATAGTAATACTGCTTCATCAAGTAGGGAGCTGACTCTACTTTGTCATTTATCATTACGTACAGCTGTAGCCAATTAGCAAGTTTTTTGGATTTCTAAAGAACTTAAATAATTGATGAAAGGATTAAGTTTATAGAAATACAGGAAAAAAATTGTTTTCTGTGTGCCAAGTTAGGGCTTTTGAAGACAATTCTTATACTTTTATACTTTATGTGCATAAATCTACGGAGAGTTTTTACAAATTTCACAATACGTATTATATGGGTTGCAGAAGATTGGGTCTGAAAACCATTTAGTTCTTGTCGAGATAGTTGTCTAATAAATGATACTAACAGCTTAGAACAGGACTAGAGGGTGTTGAGACTGAGTTTTTTTTATGAGTAATACTATTAAATTTGTTAAGTGTATACGCAGACCAAGATCTCCCGTTTCCATATCCTCACCCACTCCCCTAACCATTCCTTCACACCTCTTCATCCTTTACACCGAAGCTGTTCTTGTCAGGCATCCGTCGTTGTTTTCTCCGAACCAGGTAGCTAAGGCGACCATGGCGCTGGTGATGGTGGCTTCGTTGGGAACCTACGTAGTGGGGCCCTCGGTGGTGAAGGCGCTCTCGGAAGGGGCTGCCGCTGCCACCGCTGCCACACCCAAAGGGGAAGGCCAGAAGGATGCCGCAGCCACCCAGCAGTTGTGAGGGTAATGTCTGGTTAGCCTTGATTGGATCCATTACAAGTCATACACAAGTCGGAGATGAGTAGAACTTGTCACCATTTGTTTATTTGACTTTGTTGTATATTTTTTTGTGAATATTGATACTACTTCACTTTTACCTCATTATCATAGGTGAATTTTTTAAGTATGTACAGTACTTGTCCTATTTTGGTATGCAACGTCACACACATTCTCAAACAAGATTTTAAATATCAGGAATAATTGATAATCTCTTCTTTGCCGTCACTTCTTCATATTCATAAGGACAAGAGAAGCTTATCTGTACCTTGTTGTGTGCGTCGTCACGAGCCCAATAAATGTCATGCAGTAGTCTCGCTGTCACCGCTCATTTTCCTCTAGACACCCGAGGTATAAAATAAGGTTGGGTGCACACGAGCCACTTTTTTTTTTGTGGTCAGTGGCCGCCACACACACACACACACAAAAAAAAAAAAAAAAAGGTCAAAATAGAAAACATCTCTATAGCTACATACATACGGGCCACTTTTTGTGGCAACCACAAAATAGTGGTGAGTAGTGGCGGGTGGGTCCATACTTCCGACCTCACAACTGTGGCCCGGCCACAGTGGGGTGCGATAGAAACCGATATTTACAATTGCAACATGCACACGAGACACTTTTAGTTGCCGCCACTTTGTCACCCGCGTCAGAGTCAACTATTCTTTCCGCGAGTGAAGAGGATGGAAGAGATGTTTAAGTTGTGAGACTTTTTTTTTTTTTTTTTTTTTTTTTACGTAGGGAAGAGGGCCAGCCAAGGGCAAAAAAAAAAAATAAAGTTAAAAAAAGGCCCACTTGAGCGCTGGCTCTCCAAAGATTGCAAAAAGTGTCTCGATACCTCCCTCTTAAAAGAAGACAAGTTGTAGGAATTCGGAAATACAGATGCAGGGAGGGAGTTCCAGAGTTTACCAGTGAAAGGGATGAATGATTGAGCGTACTGGTTAACTCTTGCATTAGAGAGTTGGACAGAGGGATGAGAGGAAGAAGAAAGCCTTGTGCAGCGAGGCCGCAGGAGAAGGGGAGGCATGCAGTTAGCAAGATCAGTAGAACAGTTACCATGAAAATAGCGATAAAATATAGAAAGGGATGCAACATTTCGGCGGTGAGAAAGAGACTGAAGACAGTTAGTCAGAGGAGGGAGTTGATGAGACGAAGAGCTTTCGATTCCACCCTATCAAGCAAAGCTGTGTGACTGGAACCCCCAAACATGCGAAGAGTACTCCATACAGGGACGGATAAGGCCCTTATACAGAGTAAGCAGTTGGAGGGCGAGAAAAACTGTCGGAGACGCCTCAGAACACCTAACTTCATAGAAGCTGTTTTAGCAAGAGATGAGATGTGAAGTTTCCAGTTAAGATTATGAGCAAAGGACAGACCGAGGATATTCATTGTGGAAGAGGAGACAGTTGAGTGTCATTGAAGAAGAGGGATAGTTGTCTGGAAGGTTGTGTCGAGTTGATAGATGGAGGAATTGAGTTTTGAGGCATTGAAAACTACTAGATTTTCTCTGCCCCAATCGGAAATCTTAGAAAGATCGGAAGTCAGGCGTTCCGTGGCGTCCCGCGTGATCTGTTGATTTCCTGAAGGGTTGGACGTCTCTGAAAGAACGTGGAAAGATGTAGGGTGGTATCATCAGCGTAGGAGTGGATAGGGCAAGAAGTTTGGTTAAGAAGGTCATTAATGAATAATAGAAAGAGAGTGGGTGACAGGACAGAACCCTGAGGAACACCACTATTAATAGGTTTAGGAGAAGAACAGTAGCCGTCTACCACAGCAGCAATAGAGCGGTCGGAAAGGAAACTTGAGATAAAGTTGCAGAGAGAAGGATAGAAGCCGTAGGAGGGCAGTTTTGAAATCAAAGCTTTATGCCAGACTCTATCAAAAGCTTTTGATATGTCTAACGCAACAGCAAAAGTTTCACCGAAATCTCTAAAAGAGGATGACCAAGACTCAGTAAGGAAAGCCAGAAGATCACCAGTAGAGCGACCTTGACGGAAGCCATACTGGCGATCAGACAGAAGATTGTGAAGTGACAGATGTTTGAGAATCTTCCTATTCAGGATAGATTCAAAACTTTAGACAAGCAAGAGATTAAAGCTATAGGACGGTAGTTTGAGGGGTTAGAACGGTCACCCTTTTAGGAACAGGCTGAATGTAGGCGAACTTCCAGCAGGAAGGAAAGGTAGAAGTCGATAGACAAAGTTGGAAGAGTTTGGCCAGGCAAGGTGCAAGCACAGAAGCACAGTTTTTGAGAACAATAGGAGGGACCCCATCAGGTCCATAAGCCTTCCGAGGGTTTAGGCCAGCAAGGGCATGGAAAACATCATTACGAAGAATTTTGATTGTAGACATGAAATAGTCAGAGGGAGGAGGAGAGGAGGACAAGCCCAGAATCGTCCAAGGTGGAGTTGTGAGCAAAGGTTTGAGAAAAGAGTTCAGCTTTAGAGACAGAAGAGATGGCAGTGGTGCCATCAGGATGAAATAAAGGAGGAAAGATGAAGAAGTGAAGTTATTTGAGATGTTTTTGGCTAGATGCCAGAAGTCACGAGGAGAGTTTGAGTTTGAAAGATTTTGACATTTCCTATTTATGAAAGAGTGTTTGGCAAGTTGAAGAACAGACTTGGCATGATTCCGGGCAGAGATATAAAGTGCATGAGATTCAGGAGATGGAAGGCTCAAGTACCTTTTGTGGGCAACCTCTCTATCATGTATAGCACGAGAACAGGCTGAGTTAAACCAAGGTTTAGAAGGTTTAGGTTGAGAAAAGAATGAGGAATGTACGCCTCCATGCCAGATACTAACACCTCTGTTATGCGTTCAGCACAAAGAGATGGGTCTCTGACACGGAAGCAATAATCATTCCAGGAAAATCAGCATAATACCTCCTCAGGTCCCCCCAACTGGCAGAGGCAAAACGCCAGAGGCACCTTCGCTTTGGGGATCCTGCGGAGGGATTGGAAAAATAGGACAAGATACAGAAATGAGATTGTGATCGGAGGAGCCCAACGGAGATGAAAGGGTGACAGCATAAGCAGAAGGGTTAGAGGTGAGGAAGAGATCAAGAATGTTGGGCGTGTCTCCAAGACGGTCAGGAATACGAGTAGGGTGTTGCACCAGTTGCTCTAGGTCATGGAGGATAGCAAAGTTGAAGGCTAGTTCACCAGGGTGGTCAGTGAAGGGAGAGGAAAGCCAAAGCTGGTGGTGAACATTGAAATCTCCAAGAATGGAAATCTCAGCGAAAGGGTAGAGGGACAGAATGTGCTCCACTTTAGAAGTTAAGTAGTCGAAGAAATTACTATAGTCAGAAGAGTTAGGGGAGAGATAAACAGCACAGATGAATTTAGTTTGAGAGTGACTGTTAAGTCGTAGCCAGATGGTGGAAAATTCGGAAGACTCAAGAGCGTGGGCACGAGAGCAAGTTAAGTCGTTGCGTACATAGACGCAACATCCAGCTTTGGAATGAAAATGAGAATAGAGAAAGTAGGAGGGAACAGAGAAGGGCTACTGTCAGTTGCCTCAGACAGCTGTGTTTCGGTGAGGAAAAGAAGATGAGGTTTAGTAGAGGAGAGGTGGTGTTCCACAGATTGAAAATTAGATCTAAGACCGCGAATGTTGCAGAAGTTAATGTAGAAAAAGTTGAGGGAGGTGTCAAGGCATTTGGGGTCATCAACAGGAGAGGTGTCCGACCTGGGGACATTTTGGTCCCTCCCAGAGGGGACTCAGAGGCATTTATTTCGGGTCCCATTTTTTCTTTTAAATTTTGATTTTGAGTGAAGGGTGTATGTGTGGTAAGTGTATGTAGTTTCGTGTGAAGAAGGAGAGTTGTCATTAGAGGGTAGGCTGTGACTGCCCCCTTGAGTTGTGAGACACAAAGGGAAACATTCAGCGAGATCACAACTAGCTTTAATGGAAGGTTCACAGCACCCCCTGAACTAGTGCTAGTGCTATTAGATCTCGCTGGGAGTAAGTTATTGTTACGGTAGGTGTCTACTACCTCCTCCTGAGAGACTGTGGAGCATTGATTGCACAGGTCCAGAAAAAAACCCTTGGACTTTATGATTTCCAACTGAAAGGAAACAGCGATAAGAATATTAAAGAAAAATTGTGGACAGTTGTGTGAGGCGGTGGTCTCAGACTGGAGTAATCTTTTGCCTGGAGCAAGAAATGAGAAAGATAACGCAATATACTTTAAAAGAAAAATATTGTTCATCTGTAAATTTTATGTTACGCCTGTCTGCTTGTCAGTATCTGTCTGTCTGTTTCTGTGCGTTTGTCTGTGTCTGTATGTCTGTCTCTTGGTATGTATATATATATATATATATATATATATATATATATATATATATATATATATATATATATATATATATATATATATATATATATATATATATATATATATATATATATATATATATATATATATATATATATATATATATATATATATATATATATATATATATATATATATATATATATATATATATATATATATATATATATATATATATATATATATATATATATATATATATATATATATATATATATATATATATATATATATATATATATATATATATATATATATATATATGTGTGTGTGTGTGTGTGTGTGTGTGTGTGTGTGTGTGTGTGTTTATAGAGTAAATATTTCTTATTACATGATAACACTGACATCAGTGGCCGCAACCGAGTGGATCATGAGCAAGTTACACCTACTCACCACTTTTCGTGGCGGCCACTTTTCGTTGCGACTACCGACCATAAAGAAGTGGCTCGTGTGCACCCAGACCCAGGTTGACGCGTTATGTATGTGTGTGTGTGTGTGTGTGTGTGTGTGTGTGTGTGTGTGTGTGTGTGTGTGTGTGTGTTAATTTTCTCAGTACTTCGTATGTATAGCAAGGCTTCTGATTGCGAAAAATCGAAGTTTGAATTGGAGTTCAGAGATATGCGTAAATTGCATTAGTTAGTTTATTATTGTCTTATATTAATTATTGTCGTAGCAAAATTTGATCTGCTTTCAGTGGTGTCGGTGGTAATGATCTTCCCTGGGAACAGAAAAATACTCCAGATTAGCATATTAAAAAGTAATATATGGTTTAGTATTGGTCAAAATAGACATTCGTGACACAAAAATGGAAAAATAACTGGCGAGATGTTTTACTTGTTACAGTATCGTGCTGTGATGCAGTCAGTTTCCCCGGCACATTTAATTTCTGTGGGGAGGCTTGATGGCGCTGTAGACGCAGATGAGGGTAGAGAAAAGGAAGAACATCACCATGAAGGTGAAGGCCATGGCATAGGCTGCCAGTTCCCATCGAGACAGCTCATTAGCGTCTGGCACCACCCAGTTCCACCACTCGGCACCGCCCAGGATGTTTATGCCTCCTGGTGCCATAGGGGTGGGAGTAAGGCACTCGTAAAAGGGATGATGAAGTACATTGTGGTATAGAAAAGTTCATTTAAATATCTGTGATATTTACAACTATGAATAGTTCCTGAAGGACCTACAGGTAAAGGTTAGGGCGTGACAGAAAAAAAAAAGTGAGGTGGGTATTCAATACAAGTGTGGAACTAAAGCACTTCACGTCAGTGACGTGATAAGAACATGTATTATATAAAAAAAATCCAAAGCATGAAAGATGAATACTTGAAACATTCTAAGATGATTGATAGGAAGGGCAGAGTGTCAGTAGGTATTACAAAGACAATAAGAACTAGAGTTCAGAATATGGACACAAACACTTTTT
The DNA here is from genome assembly GCF_017591435.1 of Portunus trituberculatus. NCBI lineage: Eukaryota > Metazoa > Arthropoda > Malacostraca > Decapoda > Portunidae > Portunus > Portunus trituberculatus. The sequence goes on along the minus strand of NC_059272.1, from coordinate 10,870,921 downwards.
AGATTTGCCATTCAAATATGAATGGCTACCGTGTAAATAAGGAATCTGTCTTACAAAGATGTGATGATCTTTATTTGAATTCTGTGAGAACCAGCAGCACATTAGAGCAACGTAAGGTGCAGAAAACTCACTTGTCGAAGTAGGAGAGTCCTCTACGGGGAGGTGGCAGGGGCATCGGGTGCCACATCGGGTTTCGAGAGGCTCCAGCAACCCAAGCACCGCCGAGGACTCGTCTGCCTGGCCAACCTGCAAGGGAGCGACAGGGGTGGACTAAAGAACACAAGGATATTCCACTTAGTGTATAGATAATGTATGTACAAATCTTCTTTTATTTAGTCGCCCAGAGGAATTCACGTTGCTAGATTCCTGCGTGTTACGAAGGCATAACGTGTTGTTAACCAACACGTGGCTTGGGAGGGCTCACTGGCATGCGTTATGTATAAGAAGAAACGAGGAAATATACGAGGTAATGAAGTGTAATAACATAATTGGGAAATTAATATGTAGATCAATTCTGTTACAGTACTACATGTAAATAAGAGTACTACTCTCGTTTCATAGAACCTTCCACTCTTAAACACTGACCTGTGTAAGGTTGCCATCTAAAAGCAACTTGACTCTGTAGCGAGGCAGATCTTCACTCCCAGCGGCCAGACCCTCTTCGGCCAGCTCTGGAAAAGCCATCGTGGCCACCTCTTGCAAGGAGGCTGTCGTTAATAATTCTCGCCATACAGAGGGCTCCAGGGACCTCAGTGCTGGACAGAGGTCGCTTTGCTCATTACAGTGGGATGTTTTTGCCTTGCGTAACGCTTCAACATACATCAACACGGCAGCGATAGCGGCTGGGGCTGCAGCATCGTAACCGAAGTAACCGCTGCATGATTCACAGGCAGATACTGCTGCCAAGTAGCGACGGCGGAGGGAATCAGCCTCGTTCATATCTCGTTCCAGGTAAAGCTGAAATTCAGACAGGATTGGAGCCATGCGCTGAAGGATGAGTGTAGGCGTCTCTAGCCCGGCCAGCTCCACTTGGGGCACAGGGCCTCCCGTCTCTACGAGAACGATAAGGTCTGTGAGATCCCCAATTTGACTGAGAGCCTGAGCCAGACGCTGCACCTCGTGACGTGTTCCCAGGATGACCAGGGCGCCTGGGCTGCCCCGCAGTTTTCCGGCCAAGCGAATACCGTCGCTAGCCTCAAGCACTGTCTCCACACAAATGTACATGTATTCAGCTGCTGTGATGAAGTGCTCGGAGAGCGTCCTGCCTTCCAGATCGGCCGTGTGCACCACGCTTACGGCAGACACTCCGGCGCCATTAAGTACGTGAACTGCCGCCTGTAACACAAATGCTAGATATGTATTAGTTCACATGCTGGAGGAAATAGGTAATTGATATTGATACAAGAAATCTTTGAAACCTATGTATTACCAGTCATATCCCTTGTGGCCGAAATGAAGTTATTCTATTGTAGCCTTTCCTTTAATTATATAGACAAAAAAAAAAAAAAAACACACAAAGAGATCCACTGTTCATGAACCGCGACGCACTCACTAACCTGTGCGGAACGTTGGGGCGCTGGGGAGAGGAGGTCGATGAGGCCGTCAGCAGCTGCTGGGCGCGGGCCGTATGCCACCAGAGGCGTGCCGAGGGTCTGTGTGGCCTTGCTCACTGCTGACGCCGAGTGTATGTCACCGGGACCTGTGCCGCTCAGGGAGAAAAATATGTGTTGGTGCTGCATTGTTTTGTTACTGTTTATAGCATACTAGGGGATGAACGCTGATTGACGATTTTGTGGTTGAGAGGAAGGAAAGTCGTAGAATGCTGCATAAGAGTTGACTTGCAAAGCCAGAATGTTTACTGGTAGTTAGTTTATGGCACCTGTAACAAGTTGCAACTCACCCAAATAACCAAGGGTGAGAACTGGCTCAGGACACGCGAAGGCATCAACCATCCAGGCTTGCATTGCCACCTTCACACTCAGTCCCTCCAAGCTGCAGGTGTCCGCCACTCGGAGCCCTGTACATCTCTATACCATTATTCTTCATTCACCTATGTTACAGTTATTCAACTCAATATTGTCATTGTCAACAATGATCCGCCACCAGTAGCAACTTAATAAAAAGATAAAGTGTTAAAGGAATACAGAACCTTTGTAAAGATTACACGACTTACAGTAGGAGACACCCTGGTGGAGACCGACAAAGGAGTATGGGGAGACGAGTTAAGAGGATGGTGTATGAGGGACGGGAAGGGTTCAGTGAATTGGGACGGAGGCTCACCCAGGTTGACTCCAGGCACCAGACTGAGGTGGTTCACCTTCTCCACTGCCAGCTTGGTAGCCTCCATGATTTGTACTGATGTGAAGTCCAGCTGTAGAGGAGGCGAATTGGTTGTTTTTGTTTTTGTTGTTATTGTTGTTGTTTTATTGTATGGTTATTTTGGGTATGATATGACAGCGATAGCAACAACGATGATAATAATATTAATAATGATAGTAATAATAATAATAATAATAATAATAATAATAATAATAATTATTATTATTATTATTATTATTATTGTTATTGTTATTATTATGTTGTTGTTTTTACGAGAATGTGGTGGAAGTCCGGTACTATAGTGGCAGGAACAATGATAGCAAGTGCAGGAATCTTACTGTCGGGCATAGGATGGTAGAGGCAGGTGTGTGTTGCAGCGGCAGGTATTGCTGCTACTCACCTGGTCACACTGCGGGCCGTGGTGGAGGGGCAGAAGCATCGTAATCGCCGCGTCACCCTTCACAGCCTCCACCACGCCTTCAGCCGCCAGGCACTCCCCCGCCGCCCATCCAGTGCCCATGGTACACACCCACGCCCACACCACCACCGCCAGCATCTGAAGGAATGTTCTGATGATTTTTTTACTTATCATTTGGTAATTATATTTAGTTGCCTTGTGAAGATGTGTGTGTGTGTGTGTGTGTGTGTGTGTGTGTGTGTGTGTGTGTGTGTGTGTGTGTGTATGTGTGTGTGTGTGTGTTTGTGTGTGTGTGGTGTGTGTGTCCCGGTGTGCCATGTTTCTGCGAAGGATGCCTGATTGCAAGGTGGTTTCGTGGTGGATTAGTATTAAGAGGTGGTGGTGGACGCATCCATGCTTGCTAGTGTACAGTTTATATTATGTAAATACGAGTATACATAAAGAAACTACTGTTTGCTGACAACATTCAAAGCGAGAACCTCGCCATGCACTGTGTTGCTGTGATTACAATGGTGCTGATGCAGTGCACAATAGCATGACGCGTTGATCAGAGGCTGCATGTTGGCAGTGCTTCACTTTGCAGCTCAACGAGAGGTGAATGTTAAAGCGATGAGTGGCTTACAGTGGTGTTACCGTCCTTTCCTCATCGTCCCCTCACATAAGCCGTCGCACCAGGGAGCTAACAAGCTCCACGGAGGACTTTAGCCTGGGCCGGGGTAAGGAGGGCGGTGCGGCACTGCTGATTCCCGGCAAGCTCTACAAGCCGATAGTTGGTTTAATTTAGTCCATCGTGATGTAAATAATAACGAAACGTTCCTTCACTGAATACATAAGTAGGTTTGTATTATTTATGGCCATGACTTGAATGATTTCTTTCAAAGTGAAGTTAAGGTTTCTGCCAAGGTTGGAGGAAAAACGAACTCCAGTAAAACAATTTGAATTCTGTTTTTGCTCATGCAGTACGTCATGTAGGAGTCCACACAGAAGGTGATACTGCAACACTAGATGTTATGCTTACATCTCTATATGGTCACACGCTTGACGCACTGTGCTAGTGCTTTCTTGGATATACTTTCATCGGTACTTTCTAATAGAATTAGAAAGTATGATGCAACATTTTTATGGCTTTAGATGTAAACTGTTCGGAGTTGTGGTGATGGGAAGTAGTGGCGTATGCACAGATTTATTTGATTGTTGTTTAGGAGTGTGAACACAGATGAAAGCTTCAACACGTGGATATCACTGATGGGAAATATGATCCACCGCCTGCTTATCTTACCTTCACGGTGAGGATGGCTGCACCTACTTCCCTCACACCTCCGTGCAAGCCCACGACTAGCTTATGGTCTGCTACATGCACAAGCCCAGCGGTGGCTCACGTTGGCTGCTCAGGGAAGCCCCACCGCAGGAAGATAAGTGGGTGTCTTGCGAAGATCACGGCCAGGCGACACGTCTTGTTGGTTCCTTCTTTATTCACACACTCCTCTGTTATAACTAAGACTACTCTTCCGGTCTTCGCCTATTGGCACACATGGTACAGCCCACACAAAACCACCGCACGTTATGTGTGTGTGTGTGTGTGTGTGTGTGTGTGTGTGTGTGTGTGTGTGAGAGAGAGAGAGAGAGAGAGAGAGAGAGAGAGAGAGAGAGAGAGAGAGAGAGAGAGAGAGAGAGAGAGAGAGAGAGAGAGATTTTTCTTTGTAAAATCTCAGACACCAATCAAACAACTCCTGCGGTACGCTGTTCAGCTAATCCTCATAGGTGTCTAGTAGTGTGTATGTATCGAGTGTGTGTGCAGGTAATGTGTGCAGCGAGCCTTAATTCTCCCAACAGGATTTGTTTCTGTTGGATAAGTAGAAAATCAGATAATGAAATAGCTACATTATTATTATTATTATTATTATTATTATTATTATTATTATTATTATTATTATTATTATTATTATTATTATTATTATTATTATTATTATTATTATTATTATTGTTATTATTGTTATTATTATTACTATTATTTGGTATTTCTGTATTGAGTGAGTTAGAGGGTTCGTATAATTGTAAAGTATAGCAGCAAGAGAAAGTAAGACAGCATGTGAAGTAAGGCAACAGAGGATGTGGCGCTCGTACTGTTTGATGCCACAGGGTAAAGTCCTCTCGATGTTAGTCATTGAAGTGTCTCATTCAAAACAGCGTCGCCACCCATGACCAGCATTCAAAGCTTCCCCATCTCAGGGCGCAACCTGTATTGTGCTGATCGTGTAAGGTACTTTTTTTTTATATATATATATATATATACGATCGGCGATGCAGTGGGAAAGTTGAGGAAGCCAGTCATGTTGTCGAGGGGAAGACTTAGGAATGAGCGCGTTGGGTGTCTGCCCCTCACTGGCCACAGCTCCATCGCCCCGCCTTGCACCAGCACCTGCATACACTGTCTCTCCCCGCCGTCACTTGCTAAGGTGGAGAAGAGGACGGCGAAAAAAAAAAAAAGGATAAAAAAAAGTCCAGGGACAGTATTTTTGTTGGTTGTGTAGCGCTGCGGCTACGAGCCTCAGTCATTACAGGCGAATTAATGTCGATTATTTTCTGTGTTCGTATACGTGTGTTTTGTCAGCGAAAAAAAAGCGAGTTGCGTTTTGCTTGCTCAAGAGATTCCTTGTGCAAAGCAAAGGGAAGAGCGTGGGTGAGCAGATCTAGCAGCAACAGCAGCAGCAGCCCTCATGGTTAGTAGCACATATGTTAATCTTGTCCATTGGTGAACACAAACACTTAACATATATATATATATATATATATATATATATATATATATATATATATATATATATATATATATATATATATGTATATGAAATCCAGATGATTTGAATTTTACTGGTATGATTTTGAATATTTTACTTTTTTATTATGACTTAGGTACAGGACTCGATTGTACTGTGACGCGACTAACCATTAGTTCATCAAGAGTCGTGGTCAGGGAATGACATATCTATTTCATGCAGTTCTCTACGTCCGACTTGAAATGCGGTAATCAAAATGACGACTGGAGATTTTTTTTCCTTTTAAAATTCGTCAAATAACAAGTAGATTACAGTGCCATACCTTGATTGATCTACCTTTGATGGTAAGGACGATTCTGGTTATAAATGTTCTCATAAGGAAGAGAACGCTAGTTGTGAAGCCAATGAGTGAAAGTTAACGGAAACTTGAAAATACAAGGGCAGCCTTCATTTTGAGGACGAAAAATGTTTTTTGTTGATCTGGCATTCTTTTCTCTTGTGTGTGTGTGGGTACAGTAAATGGCGGTTTTCAGACAAAGTGGCGCAGATACTGAGATATACTTACAAGTTGACGTTATTTTGTATTGACAGATTATCGCAGGCGTGTCAACAAAGTAGCGTGGGCCATGACATGTGGTCTTTAGGGAGGTTTCAAGAAATTTATCTCATTCTTTTGGTTAACTCTCTCTTCCCTGTTAGGGGATTAGTATCCCAATAAGTCTTTTTGTTTATTTCTTTTTTTTATTCTATTTTACTTTATTAATTAATTTATTTATTTATTTTTTTTTGCCATTGGCCAGTCTTTCCTTCTTACATAAAAAAGTTTCACATATCCGTGTCGTCTGCTCTCTTGCTGTGCTTGAAGAGGGAAGTGGTGGAGGTGGACACTTGAACCTTGAGTTGATCTGGCGGCGCGCAAGCATCCTCAGGAGACTCAGATGTGTGTGTGTGTGTGTGTGTGTGTGTGTGTGTGTGTGTGTGTGTGTGTGCGCGCGCGCGCTCGCTCGAGCGCGAGTATGATATTTGTAAAACTTACGACTTCGGAAGCAAAAGAGAAATATAAGAATTTTATGAACGCGAAAGTAGCGGGCATTCTTAAAAAGAGGAAGAAGAAAAAAATGCCTATATAACTGTAATTCATATGAGTATGGTGTCCGTACAAGTGCTGGTCGACATTCTGCTCTTCACCATGCCTTATATGGTGACGGTTCCCCCATGTCTCTCTTATATAAAACCTGGTGGCTTACTGATAATTGATCCTGTTGATAAATCTCATTTGCTGGCATGTGTGTTGGAGAGGAAGTAGAGCAATACCAAGTTTGTCTTATTCTTGTTACCTGAATCTGGTGTTAAATGAATTCCCTCTTAATACGGAATTTCTTAAGCAGGTAGCGTGTGTGTGTGTGTTTCACTGTTTGATCTGCTGCAGTCTCTGACGAGACAGCCAGACGTTACCCTACGGAACGAGCTCAGAGCTCATTATTTCCGATCTTCGGATAGGCCTGAGACCAGGCACACACCACACACCGGGACAACAAGGTCACAACTCCTCGATTTACATCCCGTACCTACTCACTGCTAGGTGAACAGGGGCTACACGTGAAAGGAGACACACCCAAATATCTCCACCCGGCCGGGGAATCGAACCCCGGTCCTCTGGCTTGTGAAGCCAGCGCTCTAACCACTGAGCTACCATGTGTGTAATTCATTGTTTTTTCACTGTTTGATCTGCTGCAGTCTCTGACGAGACAGCCAGACGTTACCCTACGGAACGAGCTCAGAGCTCATTATTTCCGATCTTCGGATAGGTCTGAGACCAGGCACACACCACACACCGGGACAACAAGATCACAACTCCTCGATTTACATCCCGTACCTACTCACTGCTAGGTGAACAGGGGCTACACGTGAAAGGAGACACAGCCAAATATCTCCACCCGGCCGGGGAATCGAATCCCGGTCCTATGGCTTGTGAAGCCAGTGCTCTAACCACTGAACTATCGGGCCGTGTGTGTGTGTGTGTGTGTGTGTGTGTGTGTGTGTGTGTGTGTGTGTGTGTGTGTGTGTGTGGCTGTGTGTGTGTGTGTGCTCTTGCATATTCTGAAATGATGGTGATGCATACATGTGTGATACCATAGTGAGCCTGCCCCTTTCCATGCACTGCGGCAATTCACGCCTCGATGTGCTTTTTATCTCTTTTTTCTATCTCTACTGTCTATATACATTTTTCTTTGTTTTTATTCCGTCTTTCCCTATTCTCATACCTGTCAAAAATTAGAGCTTGTTTCCCTTATACTTTCTGCTGAGAGGTGATAACTTTTTCTTTCTTTTGTATAAAGACCCATGGGTTTCAGACTTCAAGATAAAGCATCTGTGAGCTCAATTTACAAATCCCAAAAAGTAATAACAACAGTTAACATACATATAAAGTGTTTAGACAATTTCATTTTAAAATCGATATCTTGACGTATTGATATCACGGCAAATGAATGAAGGAATCATCGACAGTCACGGCAAGGATGCAAATGATTCATGAAAATAAAGAATAAACAAATAAATGAATATATACATAAAATAGATAAATAGATGGAAAAGAGATGAATAGATATGGACTGACTAAGAGATAGATAGATAAATAAATGGATAAATAGATAATATATAGCAGATAAATAGTTCAATAAATAATTTGAAAATGAAGAACTCGAAATTACTTCAAGTAATAGGCACGAAATAGTCAGTTTCATGAAGATTCTGAGCCGTAGTGTGGCGGGCAATAATGTACTGCTGACTGCCTGCACTCTTGCACTGACGGCATATGCTTGGAAGAGTTGCGTCCCTGACAGGGCAGCCAGCAGTGTCCAGACAGTCTTCCGTTTATGGGGTGGCCGATAACTTTCAGGAAGAGCAATTAGGTTAAGCCGTGACTAAAGAAACAGACACGAGCGGGCGGAGAAGCACTTCCTGGCTTGAGCATTCCGGTGTACGTACATACCTTTCAGCTACTTGTCAGCTCTGCCCCGCCGTTAGGGTCACGTTAAGCCGGTGGTGACCTGCCTTGCGGTTTACATCCTTTTGAGACAGCGACAGGAAATAGCTGCATGTTGGTGGATTGCTTAGGAATGACTAGTACTAAAGATCATTTATCGTATTTCATTGCAGTTGCCTAAGTGGATGGAGTGGCAGGTGCTGGCGGCGGCGGTGGTGGTAACCGTAGTAATCCCTTCTGCAGCATCTGCCTTCTGGGATATCGCGCCCACCCCACCGGAGACCTGTCCTGGCGTGCGCACTTTCCTTGCCGCCCCTAGCGACGTGTACATCAGCGGTGAGTGGGCGTGTTGGAGGGGGCGGGTTGAATTCTAGCTATAGTTACCAGTAAATGAGATTATTTCCATGCGGATTCATTCTCTCTCTCTCTCTCTCTCTCTCTCTCTCTCTCTCTCTCTCTCTCTCTCTCTCTCTCTCTCTCTCTCTCTCTCTCTCTCTCTTTTGCAACTTTTTGAAATTAAGGTGTTACAACTGTACTGTGTGTATGTGTACACACACACACACACACACACACACACACACACACACACACACACACACACACACACACACACACACTGACAAGACTGGTGTCATGCAGGGTTGCTGGCAGTGCATGATGGTGGGAGATGTGGTCTGGTTGACCCCGTGGCGGTGCAGCTATTGGAGGCCGCTCGCTGGACCTCCTTCAAGATGGGGCAGATCAACTTCATCCCAGGCGTGAGTCTTGGTAAGCTACTGGTGATTTTCTTACTCTGCCGCCTTGTGTGATAACCCACTAATCTGTGGCGTTTGGGGGCTCACTATGACTATGTATATAATGTCCTGGTCAGCTGCGATTCATGTGTCAGATGTCTCCATTGCTATCACAAGCATACATTATTATTATAATTACTCAAAAGTAAGTTTGTACAAATGATTACTGGCTCTATAGGTACAGAAGATACATAGCATAAATATGAATCGTGTAGTCAAAAACGAAAGTTCATACCAGTCTTAAAAGACACACGGGTGAGACTTGACAAAAGGCGATAAGTAATGGTGACAACATCCAGTGAATCTTCGCGTGTCGCGCCGCGTGGAGACTCAACATAAAAACTCAAGAAGGGAAGCAATAAGAAACTATTACTAGTAAGCGTACGGGTGACGTGACAGCCTTGTATAAAAAAAAAAAAAAAAATATATATATATATATATATATATATATATATATATATATATATATATATATATTGTCACCATCATCCTTGTCTGTACATTTTTCAGATCTTTAACCCTTTCAGTACTGGGACAAACCTTTACTTTGAGATTTATGTACGATTAATCCATTTTATTGACATTAGAAAGAGTCTACGGAGGTCACAAGATTAATGGCCACTGTCTTCACTATTTTAATTCCCCACATAAGTTTCTGAAGCTTTATGAAATCAAATGGTAAACAGAATGAAAATGGAAACGCGTCATCGTACTGAAGGGGTTAAAGCTCCTTAGATAAAATGAGTGTTGCCTGAGGGACGTGCTATGAACAAAATGTGTTCAGCCTCGTCAAAAGGAAAAAATATATATTAACTTAAAATGTTGACGTGTATCGAGTCCGGCACGGTTGGGAGGCTTATAGTGAGATGCGTGGCCCGAGCAGAAGAACAGTAAGTTGGCTTCCGGCCCTGATGAAGCCTTTGGGGAATGGAATGTGGCACCCGGAACCTACATGTTTATCAGGTTGTGTGGTATACAATGTGTTGAACTGGAAAGCCAGATAGCCCTGGAAAGTGTTCTTTATTCTTTAATAACTATTTCTGTCTCATCACCTTCCTGATGACTTCGTAAAGAATATATCCTTTTGCCTCAGACAGCATTGTATTAGATGAGTTGAGGTAACCCCGCTGTTCTCCTTGTCTTCCTTTCCGGCAGGTGTAAATGTGTATGACACGTGTGGTGGTCGAGAAGCGACGCTGCGGGCGGCGGTGTCGGCGGTGGTGGAGGGCGGCTACTTGGATCCCCCTCACTGCCGCCCCGCCCCCCACGTGGGTGTGCTGCATACCCATGTGGACCATCTCCAGCTGCCCTCCTTTCTGCAGGTGAGTGCGAGGCGATTCAGGTGTTCGCTTCTAAACTGCATCTACTATCTGCTTGAAATGCACGACGTCACGTGGAAGTTTGAACACGATGAATGTCACGAAGCACAGTAACACACGAGGTGGTGCTAAACATTCACCGGTAGAAAATGCTTGACTGGCGTAAAGTGACGCTGATAAGCATACTCACCACTGTGGCATGCTGTCTGACCTTGCACAACGTTACTCAAACGAGTAAGCCTAATGTGTGGAATTCTGTCTTAGTGCCGCCTTTAGAACTGGTGCGGATTGTATCGCACATACGGTATTTCATTCCTCTTCAAACCACGCACCGTGCACAAGTCACTGCTCGTTATTGTGTCAACTGCTATCCGCTGAGTAATAAAGTTATGATTACGCTCAACCCACGGCAGCTACTTGATGAATGTCTCATTGTAAGAATTCAAAACTCTGCACCGCTTGTACTGTTCTGGTGAATGGTGATTTCCTATGCGCTGGTCTTCTTTTATGCATTAGCGCCTATTACGCCTCCTACGTGTTCGAGATGTCAGCGCCATCATTTCGTTTTCGTTGCATAATTTACCTCATACATACATTAACTCATTTATACCCACTGTCTTCCTCATTCCATATCATTCGCTCCCTTCATCAACACTTCACCACATCCACATCCACATCACTCACACAGCCACCATCACCCACATACCATCGTTATCTATGTACCTTCATTTACACGTTTTGCTCCCTCTTGGAACTATATTTGTTGGCTTTATACGCTTCCTGCTTCCTGCTTCTCGGTATACATTCATCTACTTTAAGCAATCGAATCTCGAGTGAAGAGGTCACGTTTTCTTCACGCGCTTGAGAGAAAGAAGTCCTGCATTTCACCACTGTCTTTCGTTGTACAGGATGTGGGAGTTCCTTCGGTGGGCGTCGATGAGGAGGATTTCTTGCCGCAACTGGAGGCCCTTATGCCCCTCCTGCTGCGGGTGAACTGGACCTCCGTGGGTGTCGCCGCTCCTTCCATCCAGGTCAGCACAAATAAAGGGCGCTTTTCTGCTGTCATCTTGTAAGGCATATTACATGTGTCACGGTTGCTCTGCGTGATAGCATTAACCTTGTATTAACCATTTCACTAGGTTATGTAACGATTCACAACACTTAAATCAAGAAAAAGTGATCGACAAGAAAGAAAGAAGAAAAAAACAGAAAGAGTTGATTTTAGCAATTTCTAGTTAATATAGTGTTTTGGAGGCGGGTGTAGAACAGAAAGAAATGTCTCGGAGTTCTTAAACATTGGGAAGAACATGCGTTAATGTTGCGTGTTGTGGTGACTTTACAAAGAATCTTGGTGTTTAGTTGCCAAAGGCGGCGTCACGCTACCACTTTTCCGTCAACTTTTTCTGTCAACTTTCTGAAGATTGTCAACTTTGGTCGACGCCCGTCGTCACACACAAGCTCGCTTCCGTCTTTGTCGTGTTTGTCAACTGTAAATAAGCATGGCTACCCCTTCACCGCCAGCAAACCCTTGGTATTTTTTCGTTGCTATTTTTGGCCTTTAATGCTCTCTATAAGAAATTCTTCAGACAACTTTGTCCACTCATAAACAACAGAGTTGCTCATCTTGGCCAGTTGCTACTCGGAAGTTCTGCCTTGGAGCGTCGCAATCCCAGAGAAATATAAACAAACAACTAAACCACTTTTCACTGCTAGGTTAGAAAACACACACACACACACACACACACACACACACACACACACACACACACACACACACACACACACACACACACACACACACACACACACACACACACACACACACACACACACAGATGACCGGGGTTCGATTTCCCGGCCGGGTAGAGATATTTGGGTGTGTCTCCTTTCACGTGTAGCCCCTGTTCACCTAGCAGTGAGTAGGTACGGGATGTAAATCGAGGAGTTGTGACCTTTTTGTCCCGGTGTGTGGTGTGTGACTGGTCTCAGGCCTATCCGAAGATCGGAAATAATGAGCTCTGACCTCGTTCCGTAGGGTAACGTCTGGCTGTCTCGTCAGAGACTGCAGCAGATCAAACAGTGAATTACACACACACACACACACACACATATATATATATATATATATATATATATATATATATATATATATATATATATATATATATATATATATATATATATATATATATATATATATATATATATATATATATATATATATATATATATATATATATATATCTTAGAGAAACGTGTGTTTATGACAAAACCTTTTATCTCTATTTCGTATTCCTTTGGGACGTCAGTGACTCGCTGTGCGACGTAAAAAGCCGGGCAGGTAGTGACACGTTCTCTTCCTCAGGTACTGCGGCAGTTTGGTCACATGGCGGCCAGGTACCGCATCTGCGTGGGAGCTGAGACACTGTTGCCCTCCGTCACAAGGTTAACATTTTTCTTCTTCTTCTTCTTCTTCTTCTTCTTCTTCTTCTTCTTCTTCTTCTTCTTCTTCTTCTTCTTCTTCTTCTTCTTCTTCTTCTTCTTCTTCTTCTTCTTCTTCTTCTTCTTCTTCTTCTTCTTCTTCTTCTTCTTCTTCTTCTTCTTCTTCTTCTTCTTCTTCTTCTTCTTCTTCTTCTTCTTCTTCTTCTTCTTCTTCTTCTTCTTCTTCTTCTTCTTCTTCTTCTTCTTCTTCTTCTTCTTCTTCTTCTTCTTCTTCTTCTTCTTCTTCTTCTTCTTCTTCTTCTTCTTCTTCTTCTTCTTCTTCTTCTTCTTCTTCTTCTTCTTCTTCTTCTTCTTCTTCTTCTTCTTCTTCTTCTTCTTCTTCTTCTTCTTCTTCTTCTTCTTCTTCTTCTTCTTCTTCTTCTTCTTCTTCTTCTTCTTCTTCTTCTTCTTCTTCTTCTTCTTCTTCTTCTTCTTCTTCTTCTTCTTCTTCTTCTTCTTCTTCTTCTTCTTCTTCTTCTTCTTCTTCTTCTTCTTCTTCTTCTTCTTCTTCTTCTCTCTCTCTCTCTCTCTCTCTCTCTCTCTCTCTCTCTCTCTCTCTTCTCTCTCTCTCTCTCTCTCTCTCTCTCTTCTTCTTCTTCTCTCTCTCTCTCTCTCTCTCTCTCTCTCTCTCTCTCTCTCTCTCTCTCTCTCTCTCTCTCTCTCTCTCTCTCTCTCTCTCTCTCTCTCTCTCTCTCTCTCTCTCTCTCTCTCTCTCTCTCTCTCTCTCTCTCATGACATAATGTATTACCGTAAACTTTCAACAAAAAATGTAATGGCT
>NC_059272.1:10834549-10854549 GCF_017591435.1 Portunus trituberculatus | reverse complement strand
CTGTCCTACGCGATAATGCTGGCGATCCTGCTCGCCCGCTCCCTCATGCTGGCCACGGCGGACTCTGAAGGGTATGTTGTCCCTCTGTCAGTTTGAAGCACGATTTGTAATGCATGTACATTTTTACAGTGCTAGACCAGTGAGTTGGTGTTTTCTTGACGCATGAGTATTGTAGGCTTGGGACCACAAGTAGTGTAGCGGTTAGCACACTCCTTTGATAAATGAAATGTACAGTAGGTTCAGTCCCTCCAGGTGGCGGGGTGGTTTTAATGAACAGTTTTTCGAAAGAGATACATCCTTCGTATATTCATTTAGAGGCACTGCAAATCTTTGAATGTCTCATGAGTCTGTGGATCATATGATAAAGAAAGTGACCACATACATAGGCAGAATCTTTAGTCGTAATTTTATTATTATAACCTGTATACCCCTCCACTGCAGGCGGGTCTCCCACCTCAGTATTGGCACGATGGAGAGGACCCTCCTTTTGCATCTTTCCCAATATGAAGTTCAGCCCCTTCATTGAAATATATAAGGAACCGAACATTATTTTCTTCATTAATTGACAATGCCTCAGAACAGTGGTTCTTAACATTTTACTACCACGCCCTATCTAAAAATGTGTCCATCCCTCCCTGCTTCCCTTGCATCTATGAATACAATTCCTCCCAGACTTTAAAGAAACGGCAATACTTTTGCACTTTTCATAAACTTCTCATTACATGACCATGTTCTCGTCCAGAGAATGACAAATATAATTAGAGAATTTCCTGTCTTTTCCCTATGGCTCACGCCCCTCTTGGAAATTACTGATGCCCCTCTAGGAGGGGGCACGCGCCCCTCAGATTAAGAACCATTGCCATAGAGTATAAGCTCACTCAAGTAATACAGTAGAGAGTTACACCACCGCCAAGTATCAGTGCCAATATTCAGATCCTGTAGAAAAGTATAATCAGTTGAACTCTGAGAAGAGTACAGCCTCACTCTCCTGCCGCAGACTCGTCGGCCACGTGAGTGGTTTGGTACAGACAGCGTTGCTCTTCTTCATGGTGAGCGTGCAGGCCGGGCTCGGCGTGCAGCAGTGGGTAATGACGCCACCGCAGACCTTCCTCACGAAGACGCCGCCAGAAGGGGGTGTTCTTTACTCCTGTTCCGGCGAGCGCCTCTACTTCCTTATCGCTCAGGGTTACATCATGTTCCTCCTCATGTTACAATTGTTCGTCTCGCCCTTTACTGTCCGTTCCCGCCGTAATTACCACGAGGGTTTGTTGTTCTTTATAGCGACGCTGCTCATCACGGGGGTGTGGGTCTCGTGGGCCACGCTTTTCATGATTCTACCGCCGGTGTGGGGTGAGGCATGTGTGTGCCTCGGCCTGGCGGGAACAGCCACGTGCGTGCTGGTGGCGATATTTGTGCCTAAGACTTACCTCATGGTGCGGGCGTCTGCCAGGGAGTCAGTACACATTCGTCCTCTGTCACGCCCGCAGTCCAGCCACGATCTGGTCCGAGCTTCCTCCCTCGCTCTGTACGACTCAATCGGACACTTGCCAGAAATGGTTCACGCTTACTCACCCGATCCCACCGTGGGCCACTTCCCGCCCTACAAAGAGAATCCCTACGAAGCTTATTCCCATTACCAGGCATCCCCGCACAAGGTAACTCAGTTCTAATCTAGTTCGACTTCAAGGAGCTGAAAGAACCGCTCTTACCCTTACCCATCCGTTCACCTGCCTGCCTGTTGTACATCCCGCCCCACCTCGTCCCGCCCCGCCCTGCCCACTCATGACACATTATCAGCATTATGAGTAGTAAACATGAGTGTGTTTCTAATGTTTTATCTCACGCGCGTGTCTCATTTTCATCCTCAATAAGCACCGACGACGTGAATGAAGTTATTGCAGACGAACACAAGCGTCATCACCACATAAAGCATCCTCGCTCCTCGACTTTGCTTGAGCTTTGAGTCCTCCTCCTCTCGCTCTGTTAGAAGTAATACCTCACCTGACTTTCGCACCTTCACTTTCTCGGTGACTCTGTGGTAAGGGCATCAGAATGATATTTCCCAGACGATAAAATTTATTCAGAAAATGTAAGATTTTGTGTATATAATAAAAAAATGAGTAATTAGAATGAGTTATTATCTCCTTATATTAATTCTTATAGCTTTAGACAGCAAATTTATAAGAATATCTTGAAACAAAAAGACCATCTTACTTTAGATTATTCTTCCATTACAAACAAGACAATGGCGATAAATACAGTGATACACTTGCAGTGTATCCAGATCACCTTGTTCTGTGTGAGGTTCATCAGTTGCGTGTGTGAGCAGCTTGACGCCAGGCAGTTACAGGAGCGGTGCCTCACTGTGAGGTTGACCTGAGTGTTCGGGACGGCTTGAAGGTACCCTATATCGATCTGGTGTTCAATCTTTAGGAAATAAACGACTCCGAGAGACAAGACATTTTAGAGCCACTTTCTTTGTTGTTGTTCTGAGGCAGTGAAGCAAGGTGTGCCTGTGCATGGATGCTAAGGATGCTCTCCCACACTGATAAATGGCTGGGCGTCATAGCACCAAACATTGTGACTGCTAATGTGATAGTTGTGTGCTATTACGTACTTTAATCTATCGCCGCTTGGTGCGTGAGGCGCTGTTCTTGTGTCACCTTGATGGCAAAAAGCCTATGATATTTTTCGTATACTTTCATAGAATTAAGACTTTGATCCACCCTCACACGCCTGGCACGTTGCTTGGTTTTCATCATAGGCTTTGAGTGTTGGCTTTAGTAAAAAAAAAAAAAAAAATGAAAGAAAAGAAAAAAAAAATGAATAAACAAAAAATAGATAAATAAAATAAAAAAAAATAATGAAAATATATAATGTTGAAAATCATATCAATAGTAGCGTCATCCTCCCCTGTGTTTTACGTCAGCGCGTAGTAGAGTGCTGTGTGCAGGTCTGTTGAAGGAGAAACGAGTAGGTATAGCCCTCAAGAGGGTAGAAAAATAACTTGATAATTATTGATATTGTACTCTGCTGTTTTGTCGTCCAAGGCGTGTATGTATAAACGTTACACATGCATACAAAATATATTTACAGATTACAAGTACAGATCTATTATTACAACACAGTTGACACTTACTATACTGCCTTTACTTGGACGAGTGACAGTGTCACGCTGGACGGCAGAGCAGGAGGCTCCGCGCATCCTGGCGTCACACATGTCTGGTTACCCTCCTAAGGCGATTTACTCTTTCAGTAGTGTTTTCTGCTGATCATGTTTATAAATTCTCGCTGCTCTATCTCTAAAAATCACAGTGAATGCTTTTAATGATAATGAAAAAGAAAATATAAAACTTACAAGTTGTGGAATTACTGTATGTGAAATGAGGTATATGTGTGAAAGTGTAGGCACGTTCCCTTCATTGCATGAGTGGACGGTGTGGAAAGTTTAGTGGACATCATCACGTGAGACATGATAGACAACATCAGTGTGCCTCTCAGCCAGGAGAGGGAGCGGTGACGGTGGTGACTTGCACGTTCACATTACCCTCGCCACTCCTCATGCAGTGACCTTAGAGTGAGTCTGTGAGCACTGACCACAATCAGTTTGTGAGGAAATTCCAACATCACAGATTTTGTCATTTTCTTCTAATGCGACGATCTGAACGTAAAAAAATAACACTTGTCTGAAAATATTTGCGTGAATTGTTGTCATGGAATAGATACAGCGTTGCAATGGATGAATTTTGGCATACTTGCAACATGCCCATGGCGTATTGTAATGCCTTTGTCGTAGGAAAATATAAAAATATATTCTGGTTACAAATTCAAAGAAAACTGACAAAATCTGTCTATAGTAAACACGCAACTTGATGACCGAGTGAATGGATGTAGTGGCGCGAGGTGCAGCAAATGAGTAAGCGATGCCTACATGTACCTTATCACCCTTTGTAAATGTCGACTTGTACCATCTTGTGCATTGTTCGGCTGGTCCACGTGTCTCGGTGCGAAACAGGGCACTTCCTGAAGACAGAACAAATCGTTCTAGTTTACCAGCAGCTGTTGGATCAGCAATGAAGGCAGCAACACCACAGTCCTGTTCAGGATCACCACAGGCGTCAGAATGGCGAGACTTGAGTTTGCAAATGAAGGAAGAAACGAGATTTGCTTAACTAGAAGCAGTCCACTGTCAGTGACGTGGAGGGAGTGAGGAATTGAGGTCTGCGAGGCTGTGTGTCAGGCGGAGGGGGCAGATTCAGTCAGCTGTGTGGATGGCGAGGCGTGAGGCTGTATGTGCAATGGGGATTGTTGTGGTGGTGTGGAAGGAGGTGACTGCCTAGAGATGGAGGGAGGCGATTGTCTCGAGCTGGAATCGGAAGATTGTCTCG
This sequence comes from Portunus trituberculatus, assembly GCF_017591435.1. Classification (NCBI taxonomy): domain Eukaryota; kingdom Metazoa; phylum Arthropoda; class Malacostraca; order Decapoda; family Portunidae; genus Portunus; species Portunus trituberculatus. Next base: position 10,850,161 of record NC_059272.1, on the reverse strand, counting down.
ATGTGGAAATCTGAGATTCTGATGATGAGTAGGAAGAGTGTCCTGGTGTGGAGTGAGGGAATGGAAATCTCGGTGTTGGAGGAGTGGATTGGCTTGGAGTGTAGGGACGGGGAGGCAAGGAATCAATATCCTCCGCGGCAATGGTTGAATGATACGCTTCTCGCACCACAATAACGTGCGTCTCACCGTTTCCTTCGTTCACATTGCGCATATCCAAATCGCCATGGCCCGCGTCCCCTGCGAGGTTCGGAATATCTGTAGGAGAGTCACACGAGGCAGTGGAGTTCTGCAGGTGTTCGTCCTCCTGCACCGTGCTCAGTGTGGTATGGAACACAATCGGCAAGCCATTAGTACCATTGACTCGGCGGGCCAAGTTTCGCTTCCTCGCGCTCTTGCACCGCTTGCCTCTCTCTCTATTATTACTTTGTTCTGTGTGTTGTTTGTCTGGAATGTGTGCGGAGGATGTCTGGCCGTGGGCGTTGTTGGGTAGAGGTGGGAGTGGCGCGACTTGATGGCTCCCCAGGAGTCGTTTGCCGAACAAATGGTGTCGCCGCTTGGCCAGGGAAGCCTCACGCAGGGTGCTCAAGAAGAATGAGAATGTCGTCGTCCGAGTTCCTGCGGGAGGTGGTGGTGGTGGTGGTGGTGGTGGTGGTGGTGGAGGTGGAGTAGGAGTAGGTGGTGGAGGTGGAGTAGGAATGAGTGGAGGGGCTGGGAGAGGTGCTGGGAGAGACACCGTCAGCCAGAATTAGTTCATCGTCCGCTCTAACACCTCCCTCACCGTCGCCATCATAGCCATAATTTACACCTGAAAAAATCAAAGTCATTGTCCGAACAAAACTAATGTTCAATGATCTTCAATTAGCGACCATTAGATCCTTATTATAAATCTCAAATGCATATTTATGTAGATACTGTAAAAGAGAAGTATTCCAAGTGTCCAAAAATATCACACTGTCCATTGATTTTAACATGCAGTTCAAATAAAAAGTTAAAAATGCATAGTTGTGTTGCTGTTGTTCACTACGTATGATACTTTGAGCAAGCAAACACTGACGTCAGTTGAGTCTTAAAACTACAAAAAAAAAAAAAAAAAAAAAACATAAGAAAATGAAACAATAACAACAATAACAACAATAACAGCAACAACAACAACAACGGCAACAGCAGAAGAATGAGGTATGCACACACACACACACACACACACACACACACACACACACACACACACACACACACACACACACACACACACACACACACACACACACACACACACACACACACACACACACACACACACACACACACACACACACACACACACACACACACACACACACACACACACACACACACACACACACACACACACACACACACACACACACACACACACACACACACACACACACACACACACACACACATCAAATACCACCAACAAAATGGGGACAAAGAAAGTCTTGAAACACACGAAGGAAGAAAAACCAAAAACCTCATAATAAAAACTTTCTTAGCGTAAATTATTGTCCGTTGGTGCTACATACTTCTTAAAGATAACTTCATAAAAATAACAATACACTGACTGGCTTGTTCATTATAACACGCACTCCTTTTTCTGCCCTGGGGCGACCAGTGAAAAGCATGCATGGGGAGGGAAGGGGACACAGGCACACACACACACACCTTCCTACCAAAATAGCGAGCAGAGCAATAATTTATGAATGAATAACTAATGCTCAACAGAGAACAGGTTTGAAGGGGTTTGAGTCCCGCTCACTGCACGTACTCGTTGATTTTCTTGAGTGTACACATGCTGAGACGATCAAAGGGAAGGAAACAAACCTACAGGTCCCCGTGCACGCGAGAGTGGGTGAGGCCGGCCGTCGTGTGATATTGTGGTGAGTCAGGTGAGGTGAAAATGATGTGAATGTGTGTGTAAATAATGTGAACGAGAACAATGTCTCTTGGGGATGGGATCTCATTAGGCTTTAGGGAGCGTGAGTGTGAACAATAAGTATCATACCGCTACTACACACACACACACACACACACACACACACACACACACACACACACACACACACACACACACACACACACACACACACACACAGGCAACGAAAAAAAAATAAAACTAACAAGATAAAGAAAAAAATTGAAGGCTGTGAGAGCGTCAAGGCCATCTTCGAGAGAGAGAGAGAGAGAGAGAGAGAGAGAGAGAGAGAGAGAGAGAGAGGGAGGTGTGTGCATGCATGTGGGTCTGCTGGTGCAGTCGGTGTTGTGTGCAGCGGTGGGTCTCAGAGTCTCAGGCTCGGCGGCGTATCACAGCCAGTCGTGCGTCTTGCCTCCCTTCACTGCCGGGCCGCCGAGAAAACATTGCGTCAATACAAAAGAGATTAGAGATAAAACACGATAGAGACAGTGTTCCAGTAGCTGTAGGATTACCAGAGAGAGAGAGAGAGAGAGAGAGAGAGAGAGAGATGGTAGGAGAGTAGGAGGTAACTTAATTGATGAAACTGATATGACGTAAAATACAATGAAGGACTAACAAAGGATCATAATTAACAAACACCTTCTTCATTAATCAAAGGAACTCACGTGTGTTGTGCCTCTCACGCTTCTTCTCTTTTTTTTATAGTTAATATTTTTTATTTTTTTCTTTCTTTCTTCTCCTTTCTTTTACCTTTGCTTTCTCTCTTCCATTATTCGTCGTGTTGATATTGCATTATTGTCATTGTTGTTCTTATTTTCATTATTGTTATTCTTGTTATTATTGTTATAATAATAATAATAATAATAATAATAATAATAATAATAATTATCATTATTATTATTATTATTATTATTATTATTATTATTATTATTATTATTATTGTTATTATTATTATTATTATTATTATTATTATTATTATTATTATTATTATCATTATCATTATTATCATTATTATTATTATTATTATTATTATTATTATTATTATTATTATTATTATTATTATTATTATTATTATTATTATTATTATTATTGTTATTATTTTTATCATTATAATAATCATGGTAATAATCATCACACTTAAAGTTACGTTCTTTCCTCTGACAAAACAAGGGAAAATGAGCGAAAAGAAAATAAAAGAAAACCGCGAATAGTACAATACTACCTAAACAATGGTACCCATAAGAATCAATAGGGATATCGAAACTACTGTACAAAATGAAGCAATAAAACTAGAAAAAGAACCCCTGGATCCCTAGGTCGCTACCTCGCTACACACAGCACAAGCCATAGCACCTTTAACGCGCCCTGGCCTACCTGTAACCTTCTCCAGGTGGTTTGTGATCACTTCAGGAGGGGAGTCAGGAGGTGTGGCGGCGGCAGGCTGGTGGGAGGGTGAGTGTGTGGGCGTGTGTGATGACGACGGCGCCTCTGACATTTGGGCCGCCACTGTCTTATGTAGCTCCATCCTGGCTCGCCGCACCACCCACATGGTGAGACCCACGCTGATTAACACCTGTGGAAGGACCAGACTTAGCTGCTACTCTTTACCTTAAGACTGTAGCTGTAATTGTTATTGTTGTTGTTCTTGTTGTTATTATTGTTATTATTGTTATTATTATCATTGTGGTAGTTGTCGTAAAACAGGAGTAGCATGGAGACACCTGACTCCATTATGAAAGTGTATTTACGGTAGCACAATACACAACAAGTGTAAACCGAGCGAAACGAGAGGCAGGAGGCGTAGAGTATCGCCTGAGGCGGCGGCGAGCGAGGACTGAGGGGAAGGACGTGACGTCAGACAGAAAGGGAGTATGGGAAAAACAAAGGACATGATAACATATCATTATTATTATCATTATTATTATTATTATTATTATTATTATTATTATTATTATTATTATTACTATGATCATCATGATCATGATCATCATCATCATCATTATCATTATTGTTTATACGTATTACAATTTCCTAATTTTAAAACGAATAGTAGTAGTAGTAGTAGTAGTAGTAGTAGTAGTAGTAGTAGTAGTAGTAATAATAGTAGCAGGAGCAGTAGTAGTAACAGTGGTAGTAATAGTAGTAGTTACAGTAGTGGTAGTAGTAGTAACAACAACAGAAGCAGTAACAACAGTGGCAGTAATAGTTCTATAGACACGGGAAAAAAAATATAATAAAATGTTTCATTTTACATATTTTACTCTCCCACATTATCATGAGATAACACCAGGCCTGGAGATCTGCCGCGTGATGCCTCATCTCACCACGGTCCTCTGCATAATTGTTACTAAGGACACTACAACACAGAAAGAATAACAATAACACCACGAAATAGCGATAGCAGTACTAGAGGCTGTAGAAGTAGCAACAGCAGCAGTACAAATAGTCTCAATAGCACGCACCTGCACAGAAAACACCCCCCAGGCTGTGGCTGAGGCTGAGGAAGACTGGGACACTACGTCGTCGAAACTCCTGACGGTGGTGCCCAGGTAGCAGTTGAGCACTTGTGTTGGCAGCAGCCCTAGCACTGTGGCCACCAGGTACAGCCACGTGGGGACCCGGGACACCTGTGGGATAGCGACAGGTAAGGTGATGCGAACTTAATCTCCTTAAGTAATGCTTATCTTAACTAAGACATATAATGTTTTTGTTATTATCAACCGTTATATTTTGTTACATTATTTATATATATACATATATATATATATATATATATATATATATATATATATATATATATATATATATATATATATATATATATATATATATATATATATATATATATATATATATATATATATATATATATATATATATATATATATATATATATATATATATATATATATATATATATATATATATATATATATATATATATATATATATATATATATATATATATATATATATATATATATATATATATATATACATTTATTTCGAGTATTATGGTGCTTATAATTTTGTGTTTGTTTGCTTGGTGAAATTATGCTGGAATGGAATACTCATTGCAATCGAATATTCATACACACACACACACACACACACACACACACACACACACACACACACACACACACACACACACACACACACACACACACACACACACACACACACACACACACACACACAGTCACCTAGAAAAGAAATATCGACTGGCGACACACCACGCAGAGCTCACGGTGGTGGTGGTGGTGGTGGTGGGGGGATGTGATTACGATGTAGGCAAGAGTGGGACTTGGGGAGGCGACGGTGAAGATGGAGGTGATGGTACTGGTGGTAGTAGTGGCGGTGGCAGCAGCAGCGGGTATGATGATTGTGGTGGTGGTGGTGGTGATGGTGATAACAAATGAGCAACACGAGAGTGGTGATAAAGTTGCATGGAAAAGAACGTAATCATCATTAACTTCAATTATCCTGCAGTGGGACAGAGGCTTTTATAACATTGCGTCATTTCACCTCCCCTCTCCCCTCACCATTCACCATTCATCTTGCCTCACTCCATCTCTCTCTCTCTCTCTCTCTCTCTCTCTCTCTCTCTCTCTCTCTCTCTCTCTCTCAATTTCCCACATACAGATACGAAGCGTGATATAAATGCTTGCTTTGTTTTTATCTCAACACGCACTGGGTATCGACAGCAAACAGCGATCGTCAGGACAACATCGATCAGACCAACGCAGAGGTGACCGACAGCCGTGAGCGTGGAGAGGGATTTTTCATGATTCTTCCCAACTTGATCCCCCCCTTACTCTCTCTCTCTCTCTCTCTCTCTCTCTCTCTCTCTCTCTGTGTGTGTGTGTGTGTGTGTGTGTGTGTGTGTGTATCTATTAATTTTACTGCATTTACGCAATATGGCTGAATAAACAATGTCGCATTTTGCATAATATATAGTTATACAAGATTATTTTCCTGTGTGAGCGAGTAAGGCTGTCAGAGATGTCAATACTCAATGATATATAAACATTGCATGGCACGCACCGTGTCTCGTGAAGAAAAGAGAGGAAGATAATTTGGAAGAACCTTGAGATTGAACATGATTGACGTTTGGAAGGGCGTGAAAAGTGACAGCACACTCGGATACAGGCTTGGACACACACACACACACACACACACACACACACACACACACACACACACACACACACACACACACACGTACATCACGGCAAAAGAAAAAGAAAAATGAAAAAAAAAGTACAATGTCGTAAATAGAGAACTGTCAATAATAAAGTGACTAAAAACGCCCATAGAAACACGTAATAACAGCCATTCAGAACCTTATAAAGACGGTAGTGAAGTTATTGTATGGGATATATAGCGGAGCCGAGAACTTTGGATAGATAGTAAAAACTTAAGTTGAGAAGGCACTTGCAAACCATATTCCGGATCCACCGTCTTGCAAGAGTCTGAAATGCGGTAGATGTTTACCTTAGATTGTATTGATTGTGCCTAACTGTGTTCGTATACATAGAGTTGTGTAAATCGTTGAATTATTCTTCGTTGACATTCGCCGCAGAGAATTAGGATAAACTTAGAAAAGAAATCTTACATTCACATACACTAATTTATTTCTTGATGTTTTTTTTTTTTCATCTGTTCTTGGATCATCTTTCTTCAGAATCTCATTGAAATCCATAATTGATATCTTAAGATTTATTTGCACAGCAAGCCGTAAGTCAAACAGACAGACAGACACGTGTAGACATGGATAAATGCGCAACCTCTGTCAACGTGAAAAGTAATAGGAGGAAGATTATGATGAATGAGACGGAACTGTGTAGGTCAATCTGCTAGATGACGTAATTAGATGCATCATTAATTTGAGTAATGGAAGTGCACACCGTTGAGATGGGCGCCTCGCTAACAAGTGTGCGGATGTGCTGCCGACAAGTGAAGGTTTTGGCATAGATTATCTAGCGAAAAGGAGAGTTGCACTGACACTGGTGTGCTTCTTGACGAGTTTAACTAAAGAATTATTGGGATATGCTTCAGTTGATGCTGACACGTGTCAAAGGATGTAAGATAATGAAATATATATACAGACCACAGTGTTCACAGGATGGGTATGATTGTAATGTATGAAGGCCAACTTTTCCTATACTAGAGTGATGTTACGGGTTTCAGTAAGTTTTGGGGAAAGATTTTATCACATGGAAAGGAAAATGGTAGGATGATTAGATTATACACAAAGTGTCATTCTACGAACGGTGGTTGATTTCAGCACGCGGGCAGCTCTTGACGTATTTTGTGGCAAAATCACCATCTTTGTTTGCGACTACCATTATCTATACTTTTTCTCCGTGAAATGCTATTTTTTTTTTTTAAATCATGTGGTCCCCGCAGCCAGATGAAGAATGTGCACGCTATTTAACCTAAACCAGATTACAAAAGTATTTTGAATTCATTTTACTTCCCTATATTGTGTAGAGTCTGAAAAATATAAAGAAGCGTTGTTAGGCGAATATGATATAAACGGCACCTGCGTGATCAAGATGTTGATACCACACACAGACGCCGTTGTATCCTTTTGCGAGGTACTGTGGGTGATGGATCCAGGTACATCATTCTGCTGGTGGAGGACATGTAGGTCGCTCGCTCCTCTTTGAGTCCATATTATGTGACAACCTGAACGGGATACAATGGCGGGACACAGGCCATGGTAGCTATTGCCTGACTTGGAGGAGTAAATCAATCGTTGCTGGGTCTTCCTTTGTTTCAGAAAAAAAAATGTTTACCTGGATATTTTGTACCGTCTGTACCCTGTCTTGACAAGCCAAGGCTCTCATCAGGAATAAAATGTCGAAATTTATGTAAGCAACTAATTAAAGGAAGTTCTAGCATCGGATTATCCTCTGCTTTCCGAATCGTCTCCATTATTGTAGACAAACTATTGCAATCGTTGCTATTCATTGAATCAATCATACCTAATGTCCACACCTGTAAACGACGAAGCATTAGGGCGTGTATAGGTGTGTATAGAAAGTTTCCGGCATTGTATTCTCCATCTCTGAGTCCACTGCGTTATCATAAACAGACCGTTGGAATCATAGACATGCAGTTAAATAACGATCCTGAAAATATAACAAAATATGTATAGATAGTCCCAACTTATCCTTTTATATGTTTATTCTTGACCAGTTTTCGTCATCCATATTCGAAAAAAAAAAAACAGAATAAAGATATCATTATAAAGACCTAAATTTTTCTAAGTAGATTCTGTTGATGAAGACGGATGAAGGTTCGAAATTCGTCGTATTTATGGAACTGTAATACTTTGCGTCACTTTCGTGGAAGCAACAATGAAGAAAAAAGTGACGTCGATGTTTGTGCGGACGAATGATTCAACGCCTCGAGAGAACAACACCAAAACATGCCGCCCACGACTCCCAGCCTATCAGAAACCGTTCCCAGTGAAGCAGTGACCATTCTATCTCTCTCTCTCTCTCTCTCTCTCTCTCTCTCTCTCTCTCTCTCTCTCTCTCTCTCTCTCTCTCTCTCTCTCTCTCTATATATATATATATATATATATATATGTGTGTGTGTGTGTGTGTGTGTGTGTGTGTGTGTGTGTGTGTGTGTGTGTGTGTGTGTGTGTGTGTGTGTGTGTGTGTGTGTGTGTGTGTGTGTGTGTGTGTGTGTGGTTTTTAAATACTTCAATACTTTTTTTTTCTTTTTTATGTAGGGAAGAGCCAAGGGCAAAAAAAAGAAAGTTAGAAAAAAACCCACTTGAGCGCTGGCTCTCCAAAAAGTACAAAAAGTGCCAAAACCGTCAGCCAGAATTAGGGGAGCAAATGCCTCGATACCTCCCTCTTAAAAGAAGACAAGTTGTAGGAATTCGGAAATACAGATGCAGGGAGGGAGTTCCAGAGTTTACCAGTGAAAGGGATGAATGATTGAGCGTACTGGTTAACTCTTGCATTAGAGAGTTGGACAGAATAGGGATGAGAGGAAGAAGAAAGCCTTGTGCAGCGTGGCCGCAGGAGGAGGGAGGCATGCAGTTAGCAAGATCAGTAGAACAGTTACCATGAAAATAGCGATAAAATATAGAAAGGGATGCAACATTTCGGCGGTGAGAAAGAGACTGAAGACAGTTAGTCAGAGGAGGGAGTTGATGAGACGAAGAGCTTTCGATTCCACCCTATCAAGCAAAGCTGTGTGACTGGAACCCCCCCAAACATGCGAAGAGTACTCCATACAGGGACGGATAAGGCCCTTATACAGAGTAAGCAGTTGGAGGGGCGAGAAAAACTGGCGGAGACGCCTCAGAACACCTAACTTCATAGAAGCTGTTTTAGCAAGAGATGAGATGTGAAGTTTCCAGTTAAGATTATGAGCAAAGGACAGACCGAGGATATTCATTGTGGAAGAGGAGACAGTTGAGTGTCATTGAAGAAGAGGGATAGTTGTCTGGAAGGTTGTGTCGAGTTGATAGATGGAGGAATTGAGTTTTGAGGCATTGAAAACTACTAGATTTTCTCTGCCCCAATCGGAAATTTTAGAAAGATCGGAAGTCAGGCGTTCCGTGGCGTCCCCGCGTGATCTGTTAATTTCCTGAAGGGTTGGACGTCTCTGAAAGAACGTGGAAAGATGTAGGGTGGTATCATCAGCGTAGGAGTGGATAGGGCAAGAAGTTTGGTTAAGAAGGTCATTAATGAATAATAGAAAGAGAGTGGGTGACAGGACAGAACCTTGAGGAACACCACTATTAATAGGTTTAGGAGAAGAACAGTAGCCGTCTACCACAGCAGCAATAGAGCAGTCGGAAAGGAAACATGAGATAAAGTTGCAGAGAGAAGGATAGAAGCCGTAAGAGGGCAGTTTTGAAATCAAAGCTTTATGCCAGACTATCAAAAGCTCTTGATATGTCTAACGCAACAGCAAAAGTTTCACCGAAATCTCTAAAAGAGGATGAACAAGACTCAGTAAGGAAAGCCAGAAGATCACCAGTAGAGCGACCTTGACGGAAGCCATACTGGCGATCAGACAGAAGATTGTGAAGTGATAGATTCAAAAACTTTAGACAAGCAAGAGATTAAAGCTATAGGACGGTAGTTTGAGGGGTTAGAACGGTCACCCTTTTTAGGAACAGGCTGAATGTAGGCGAACTTCCAGCAGGAAGGAAAGGTAGAAGTCGATAGACAAAGTTGGAAGAGTTTGGCCAGGCAAGGTGCAAGCACAGAAGCACAGTTTTTGAGAACAATAGGAGGGACCCCATCAGGTCCATAAGCCTTCCGAGGGTTTAGGCCAGCAAGGGCATGGAAAACATCATTACGAAGAATTTTGATTGTAGACATGAAATAGTCAGAGGGAGGAGGAGAGGGAGGGACAAGCCCAGAATCTTATTTTGCCAACCTTTCAGGAATCAAGACTTGTGTGGGAATATTTGGCATCACTGAGTAATGCAAATTAATGAAAAGGGGACAAGGGAGTGTTAGGGTTTCTACGGTCGTTAATGAATGATATTCTTAATCCCATAGTGCTTGTAGCCTTTATTACAGGACACATGAATGACCGGCTTGTAGAAGTTTCCCTGGAAGCTCGATTGGTCACTGATTTTTACCCGCCCCCATGGTTAGCGAAGGCTGGATTTTTTCATCTATATACAAGCTCCTGCAGTAAACCAAAATGCTCCCACTACTGAATACTGTTGACGGATTCATTCACAGAGCACCATAAAGGATGAAATCGTGATGTATTTTGCGATTCAGTGATAGTATCCATGATATTGGAGGAGTGCGTATTGGTGAAACTTTTGACTGTAGTATTTCCACCGTTCCTTCTCCAGGATTGCCACGACCAAACTTTCTCGACTTTATTTATAACTTGTGGATGGCAGGTTTGCTTTTACACTCTTACAAACGAAATAGATATTTCTAAAAGTATCGGAATACTTATAACAGAGACCGGCCGATGCATAGTTCCTTAGTAATTTTGTGTGTGTGTGTGTGTGTGTGTGTGTGTGTGTGTGTGTGTGTGTGTGTGTGTGTGTGTGTGTGTGTGTGTGTGTGTGTGTGTGTGTGTGTGTGTGTGTGTGTGTGTGTGTGTGTGTGTGTGTGTGTGTGTGTGTGTGTGTGTTAGCGATTAGATATCAGATCAATGTCCACGAGTGCATGCATGTATAATCCAAATTCACTTTTCTATTTTAAGGTATTAGCAGTGGAGGGAGAGGGACGGCCTGTCTTCCACTTGCGCAGACTGTATTGAGTGCTTTGGTGTTAGGGAGTCCTCGGTGGTAGCTAACGTGTCAGCTTTTCCCTACTTTCTCGCTCATCTGTTATTAAAATACAGGTGCATGGGGAAGAGCTCATTTTCGTTTTAGTGACGAGGGCGCGCACACTAACACACCCACACACACCCATCCAAACACTCACCCACCAAAACGACCTTTGCCCTATCGCTTCTCGGAGCATGCTTATATACCAAATCTCCAAATGTCAAACCAGTACCTTTATTGGGAACTATTGGTTAAGTGGAGAGCAGGGGAGGATAAAGGAGGGTAAGTGGAGAGCTGGAGAGGGCAAAACAAAGATTTTCCGATAAAGTTCAGGTTCCTCGCTGCCACTGCTCAAAACCATAATGTTGTGCAATCGTGATAGAAATAATTTCGATTTTTCCTGTAGAAACAGTAGACCTTTTTTTCTCCATATCATCGTTGGAGTGGGAATTTACCCGGCCACGGTTAGGAGAGCTGAAGCGAAGAGAGAGATGAGGAGCAGGAAGTGAGGGATGGCGGAGCTGGGGCCAGCAGGTAAAAGGGTGCATGGATAAGCAGGACACGGAAGAGCCGAGGGATGTTAGAACATTCATACTTTATATTCGAAGAACCTGGTACACGTAGACAGCTGGGTCGATCGGTCGATGAACAGAGAGATGGTTCACACTGAGAAAAATCCATGCACAAGAATGTAATACTTTGTGCAACACATTAGGCTGGTGACCAAGACATATGGATGGTGTGAAGGTGTTACCGCGTGCAGAGGAAGGAAGGAAGGAAGGAAGGAAGAAAGGAAGGAAGGAAGAACCAGAATAGATAGATGAAAGGTTTTAAATGTTTACAAGAAAGAAAATTGTCAGTGTGTAGTCCAGAAAAAAAAGAAAAAGAAAAACGTGGATGAAGATATATGGAATAGCTTCGAAACTAGAGGACCTTAAACTCTGATTGCACATAGCAGTGTAGCTTGGCAAGATATCCTCAGATTACTGATGCAGGAATGGAACATGTATCTCAAAATGATGATGATGATAATGATGACTATAATGATGATGGTTATTATGATCATGATAATAATGCACAAAACAATATTAACTAATTGATTACACATACCTATAATGGAAACTGCTATTGAAACTAGAAAAGAGTAGAAAATTGTGCCTGCCGCGGGAACACTTAGCATTATACAGTATTCGGCCCCTGCGTGTAGTTATTGCATTACTAAGATTTGTGCAGCCTCCCCTCTCTCTCTCTCTCTCTCTCTCTCTCTCTCTCTCTCTCTCTCTCTCTCTCTCTCTCTCTCTCTCTCTCTCTCTCTCTCTCTATCTATATATATATATATATATATATATATATATATATATATATATATATATATATATATATATATATATATATATATATATATATATATATATATATATATATATATATATATATATATATATATATATATATATATATATATATATATATATATATATATATGTGTGTGTGTGTGTATATATACGTATATATATATATATATATATATATATATATATATATATATATATATATAGAGAGAGAGAGAGAGAGAGAGAGAGAGAGAGAGAGAGAGAGAGAGAGAGAGAGAGAGAGAGAGAGAGAGAGAGAGAGAGAGAGAGAGAGAGAGAGAGAGAGAGAGAGAGAGAGAGAGAGAGAGAGAGAGAGAGAGAGAGAGAGAGAGAGAGAGAGAGAGAGATTATACAATAACGTCCATGTTGCTCGGTGTGTGTGCGTGAGAAGCTGAAGTATCCGATATATGAAACTACGGAATGTCAGGGAATTACTCAAAGCCGTGTACTGTTACAGCGCACGTCATGAATAAAAGAAAAAAAAAAAGAAAAACTGTCCTTGAATTTGACATTAGAAGTGTGACAGGAGTGACACGTGGGGTTTTTCGTAGACTTTAAACCGTGAGGAGAGGTTTTCTTCATGTAGCAGTACTTCCTTGAGGAGAAAGACGAAGAATCAATGTATATAATGTAGTATTACTCTTGTTTAGGAAGGAGTTGGACAGAAACACTGGCCAGACTAAGATTGCAGAATGTAAAGTTAAGGAATGCGTGATGTCAGGAATAACATGCATAGCTGAACAAGCATATAACTTTAAGATTCAACAGGAAAACTGTATATACCTTAAGTCTTGTTAGGTGAAATGGTCACGTGTATAGGAATAGTAACACGTGGCTGGATCCTAAAGGCATGATATCTCAAGAAAGAAGAAAAGAACGAGATGTAACAAAAATAGAAGATAGAGAAAAGCGGCAAGATTAAAAATTGCTTTGTGGAAGGAAGTCAATTCGACAGACAAGAGGGAAAGGAGAGCGAAAGAGCCAGTGTTTTTTTTTCTGCACTGGAACCTAACCACCTGTCAAAGACATGTGATACATATTGTTGCGTGCAAGAACGTTACTCAAACAAAGATGAGTAATGAGCGAACACGGGGTGGCATGTCCACACAGCTGCCTGGAACTGTACTCAGAGTACTAGTGGCTTTTATGACTCCTTGACTGCCCGCTGGCGGCCACACAGCACACAAAGGCTACATCACTGTCGGAAAACACGTAACTCATACTTTTCAAGCATTAGCTCCTAAATTAGTACTAAGTTAATTCTTCCTCCTCTTATTATTTATTTTCCCTCTAATTCCTCCTTCTCCTCCTCCTCCTCCTCCTCCTCCTCCTCCTCCTCCTCCTCCTCCTCCTCTTCCTCTTCCTCTTCCTCTTCCTCTTCCTCTTCCTCTTCCTCTTCCTCCTCTTCCTCCTCCTCCTCCTCCTCCTCCTCCTCCTCCTCCTCCTCCTCCCCTTTTGTCGGGGGTGAGAGCGCCGCCTCGATTATCGGACCGCCATAACTTGAGTCAGAAAACACTCCCTGACACACTGCCGTCAAGGTCACCAGCACTTGAGCCACGGACACAATAGCAGCACCAAAGCACCGCCGCTCTGCTTTTGATGGCTGCCTCTTATCGCGACCACGGGACTCAGTAGTGACTTAAGAGCATCTGAGTGCGCGTATCATATTCACCATCCCTCATCGTATTAACGTGTTCTCGCACCAGTACTAAATTTCAACTTAATAGTAGTCATTTGTCTTCTTTCTCCCACCATGCGCGCTTTGGGGTCCGAGGGGTCTCCAAGCGCACGGGTTCGAATCCTGTCCACGGTCCGAGTGTAGGTTAGGCTTCCTCACTCGGGGAAACGGTTTCCTAGCGGGTGGGCTTTGAGATAGGAGATACCCCAAAAAGTATCCCCTTAGCCCAGAAATTCCCGTGAAAAGTCCACATGGTATGAAAAAAAAAGCGTCTTCACTTAATCATGACTCACGGGGATAAGAGGGCACGGAAGCACCCTGCCCTCTCTCAAAGGAAGCCACTGAACGCTCTTCCAAACCTGTCGTCTTCCCCATGCTCTCGATAAGAAACGTGCTGTGATCGTACGTTAACCAGACATAATCAGCCACGATACGCTTCTTGAGAGCTTGTTCGTGGCGCTGAGTCGTGAGGGAGAGACATGCAGGAAAGGGGAGCGAGATCGAAGGGTGAGAGGGAGATCAGATGCCTCCACTTCCAAATGCCACATCGAGTTGTTGGTCTTTCCAGGGATGAATATTTTGTGGTGCTATCTGGCCCAGCTGTAGCGCGGGTTCAGCTTGTGACTTGATATTTATTTGTTTCGAGGGGACCAAGAGGAGGAGCTCTGAGGGAAGGATGAGATAAAAGAGCAAGAATAATGAAGAATCGAAGAAGTGGCGGAAATTGAGGATGATTGATGGAAAGATGAATAAGAGTAGGAGGAAAGAAAAGAGGAGGAGGAAGAGGAGGAAGGGAAGGAGGAGGAGGAGGAGGAGGAGGAGGAGGAGGAGGAGGAGGAGGAGGAGGAAATAACAAAAGAAGGAATTAGTTGCATTTTAGAATATATACTTCTTTAGAATATTTAATTAGAATTTCAAAAGGCTATTTGTCGATAAGTAGTGAAAACGACGCAGAACAGTAGATAATGACTCGGAATAAATAAATAAATAAATAAATAAATAAATAAATATATATATATATATATATATATATATATATATATATATATATATATATATATATATATATATATATATATATATATATATAGATAGATAGATAGATAGATAGATAGATAGATAGATAGATAGATAGATAGATAGATAGATAGATAAATAGATAGATAGATAGATAGATGGATAGATGGACAGGTAGATAGATAGAGATAGATAGATAGATAGAGAGAGAGAGAGAGAGAGAGAGAGAGAGAGAGAGAGAGAGAGAGAGAGAGAGAGAATGTGTGTGTGTGTGTGTGTGTGTGTGTGTGTGTGTGTATCGCTCGATTCGTGAGGACAGACATAA
>NC_059272.1:10827049-10832049 GCF_017591435.1 Portunus trituberculatus | reverse complement strand
GCATCGCCTCCACAAAGAAGCGGAAAGGGAAAGCAGGGAAAAGTGTTCTTTGTGTGGTGGAGAAGCGTTAAGACAGTGCTTTGTTGTGGTTCTGACTCATTTAGAACTGATAGTGTGGGTGTTTTCTGGACGGCTTGAGTCACGTTCCGTTTAATCTTTTGTTTTAACACATGCAGCTCAATTTCTCGGCTCTGTGCAGCGTGACGGCTCAATAAATTATTCTGGCGGTGTCTAAAAGCTGTATTCTATTTCAGAATTGTTATGATGATTTTTCTATTCTTGAACTTGAAAGGCATAAATGAAATAGCAGTAGATTCTGGGAAAGGGATCGTTTGCACCTCCAGGCGGGGAGCGAACCATGCATAACCAACACGAAAAGGAACTCAAGTGGGGAGGACTCGGCAATGTAGAAGGTGAAAGTTACTTCCTTGAGGCGTAGAGCAAGAGTGAAACAAAGCTGAGAACCTTCGCCACACTTCCCTGCACACGGCCACACCCCTCCTGTCACCGGACGTCGAGAGGCATCCTATATACTTGTTACCACGGCGAGGCGATTTCCCGCGACAAGCAAAAATAAAACGGCGAGAACAGGTCGCTGGCCATCCTGTATACTGTTACCCCTAGACAGTTCACGGTCAACACGAATGTATAGTAAGAGCAACTTTCAGCTAACGGAGCTTAAATATCACCCGTTACAAGGCGGAAGTAGCGCGATGCCGGGGAGGGGGAGGGTGACAGACCTGCCTCTGGTGCGGGAATCTCGTCACCTCCAAGTAGTAAAGTCAAGGGCGTCCACCTGTCTCGTGGATGGTGGGAAAAGGGGCACAGCTGCTGGCTCTAGGATGCCTTGGAAACAAAGGATGCTCAACAAAGACAAGGAAACAGCCGTCAAGGTGCTGAAGAAACCGAGGTGTTGGAAGGTAGGCGGGCGAGGCAATGTAATTAATGATCGATGACCTTGGAATGGAAAAATGTGCCACTGTAATATGCTTTATAATAACTGTGTCAGGAACTTTTGTGAATAATAATGAAAGAGAGAGAGGAGGCATGTGGGTGGAGATAAGGTCACGAAGGAGGAACAGTGACAAAGAAGAATGTTGCTGGAATGACAAACAGCTGGCAGTGACAGGGAGACATAAAATAAAATGTTATCAAGCCAACAGTAGGCTACAGAGCTGCGGTGCGGGAGAGGGAGGTCGGGTACTGTAAGCATCGTTACAGAGGTTGAGAACTATTGATTTTAGCCCGCAGCATGACTCTAAGTAAAGTAAATAATAAAACGTTTGCTTGCAAAGATCGATGGCATTGGATGTCTCTGGAAGACTGTAAATCACTACCTGTACTGTCTTGTCTCCCGCTGCACTGTGTGACTAGGGACTCCTTTCACTTACTGGCCATAAGTGTGCGCGTGTCACCAAACACCTAAACTTATAAGGCCTTTTCACCCTACGCCCCTGACGCATAATGGGCTTAGGTTCATATATAGGTCTATAACAACCAACGTATAGGCGGGTACTAGCTCTCTTCACGGTTTTAAGTATTTAAAGGCATCGTGTCGCGCCATTCACTTCCCCCACGTGCACTGTGTCACGTTTTCATCGAGACGTTACAGTAAACCTCGATGTATTCAATAGATCGAACACCTTCCATTCAACTCGGCAACAAACTCACACTTCAGAGTTCGATAGTGTTTTATCAGAGTATACTGATGGCATTTCTTTTCTTTCTTATTCGTTATTAATGTTATTTATTTTTCACCTCTCAGAACTCCGGGCTAACGGTATACTGTTCACGAAGGTTACACACACACACACACACACACACACACACACACACACACACACACACACACACTGAAGGCTGTTTGGTGTGTATTATTTATGTTGTGTGTGTGTGGGAAGATATGTGTGAGTGGGTGGGTGTGAGTGTGGGTTTATATGATTTAAGGCAAACTACATAAAAGATGGTGATGACGGTGATAATGATAGTGATGATGATGATAAGGAGGAGGAGGAGGAGGAGGAGGAGGAGGAGGATGCTACTACTATTACTATCACCTCTACTGCTATGCTACAACTATACTACCACCATAACTGCTACTACTATTCTTACTACTACTACTATTACTACTGCTGCTGCTGCTGCTACTACTACTACTACTACTACTACTACTACTACTACTACTACTACTACTACTATATTATACACCACTACTATTGCTGATGCTGGTGCTAGTGCTGATGCTGCTGCTTCTACTACTTCTTCTCTGATGAGAATAAGAATAAGAATAATGATGATATGATACTTATAACACTAGTGATTGATGTCACGATTACTGTGATGCTGATTATAATGATTTTGAAGAGGAAGGGGAGAAGGAAAAATTATACCAGCAATGAAGATGATGAACTAATTAATCTCAGATATGCTTATTTAAAGAAAGGAAAAAAAAAGAAACAAGAAAAAAATGTCATTCAGGTAGACAGCCTTGAAAGATAACGGAGAGAGGCGAACGTCCTCCACCACCACCACCATCATTGCCAATACTCCCGACTCAACCCAACGGCCCGCTGGCGCTGACTCCCGTCGTCTCGGTGTCTGTGGTAGGTGAAAATCTCCCAGGCCACCACAGGTCATGGTGCGCTAATGGCGAGGGCGTATTGCTCGTGATGTGATTCAGTAGCGCACTTCAACAATAATTTTCCTTTCGTTCCTGGTTGTGAGTCTAGATCAAACCGGTGTCTTTTCGGGGAATGGAAACGTAGCTGTGTAGCAAAATCGTTTGACATTCCTGGATCGCTGTCCTGGGAATGTTGGTGACGAAGGTTCTCCAAAAGTGGAGCACTCACACGCACGCCACTCACATCTGAGGAGCCGCGTCACGGAGCATGTCTCAGCCTCGTATTTCATTTATCTTTTTTCTTGGTTTCATGCAGACCCTCATTCACACCAAGGCGCAAACATGTGCGTGAAATAAAACAAAACAATAATGCAAAAACACAGCAGTCCCATAGCCAAACAGTGTCGTCAGGTGCATGATGATGTAATATCAACACTGCACAGCACCGAGGTTCTTAGTGACAAGGCGTGATCTGTGTGCAGGAGGCGTCCTTGGATCATATTCTGAAACACTTCTGGCCGCACCTCCATGTTCTTAAACAGGTGCGAGTTGAGTGATTCGGTTCTATTGATAGATGAACAAAATTTCAATACAAATTACTAATAGGAAAAATATTCTTGAGAACCAAGCTAATGATCTCTGTGGACGTTAGAAATATAGTCACGGTGAGAGAACAAAATGCTTCTGAATATGGGTCTATAACAAGGAAAGAGAAGGCGTCACTTACCTCCCTTAGACAGACGCGGATGAGCATGTGGGCCACGAACACGCCCGCCGTCGCTGTGGTCACCGTCACCGCCAGGCCCGCCACGTGCCGAACATGTACCCCGCCGATATGTTCACCACAATGTACCCCCACATCAATGGCTGCAGGGGAGAGGG
Source organism: Portunus trituberculatus (assembly GCF_017591435.1). Lineage (NCBI taxonomy): Eukaryota > Metazoa > Arthropoda > Malacostraca > Decapoda > Portunidae > Portunus > Portunus trituberculatus. Next base: position 10,828,547 of record NC_059272.1, on the reverse strand, counting down.
ACGTTTCACACATAGTACACAATGGACACCCACGTGAACTCATGTCTAATTCCAACCACCCGTTGCATTGTCATTTGCCTGCCCCTTCACTACCAGCACGTGCTACAAGACAATCCTTGATCATGAATGACCGTTCCTTGTCTGTGAATCGATGTAATACTTCACAATTTTCCCGGTGTTTTATCCCAGTATCTGCTAGACTCTGGAATACAATTCCCAACGAGATTGTTAATTCTAGTAACATTGAAGCATTTAAAAAACGTGTGAATACCTTTCTTCTCTCTGAACTCACTACCTCTTAGATCTCTACCAATCTTCCTATTCTGTTGTTCATTCCTGTTACTTCCTTTCACTTATCGGTGAGGTGCCGCCCACTGGGCCTTTGGGTTTATGCAGTTATGCTTTCCAGTGGGTCGCCTTCATTGACCTCATAATAATAATAATAATAATAATAATTAGCACACACCTGCCGGAACACATTTCCCTCCCTGCACGTGGGCATATCCATGCTTACATCATAGAGAAAACACACACACACACACACACACACACTTGAACTTAGACACTAATGGTGATTTACCCACATACGTAAATTTTAAGTAATACATGACCGCCACACAACGTTAATGTACCATTTGTCATAGTGGTAAGGTGGTAGTGGTGGTGGTGGTGGTGGTGGTGGTGGTGGTGGTGGTGGTGTGTGGTGGTGGTGGTGGTGGTGGTGGTGGTGGTGGTGGTGTGTGGTGGTGGTGGTGGTGGTGGTGGTGGTGGTGGTGGTGGTGGTGGTGGTGGTGGTGGTGGTGGTGGTGGTGGTGGTGGTGGTGGTGGTGGTGGTGGTGGTGGTGGTGGTGGTGGTGGTGGTGGTGGTGGTGGATGGTGGTAGTGGTGGTGGTGGTGGTGGTAGTGGTAGTGGTAGTGGTGGTGGTGGTGGTGGTAATAATAATAATAGTAGTAGTAGTAGTAGTAGTAGTAGTAGTAGTAGTAGTAGTAGTAGTAGTAGTAGTAGTAGTAGTAGTAGTAGTAGTAGTAGTAGTAGTAGTAGCAGCAGTAATGGTGGTGATGGTGTTAGTGGTGGTGGTGGTGGTAGTTGTGCAGCATCATACACATGACCAGACAGGATCACATTAGTAGGAAACCATCACGTCCACATAGACACAGCCTCACAACCAGTCACGGGAACTCAAGGCCTCGCACCCCGTCATGCAGGCTGGTTACCATACCACCCACCAGTCCGGGAGGGTGGCGGCCGTGGGGCAGGTGGGAGTGGGAGAGGGTGAGGGAGAATAGTGCACAATATTATTCACATCCTCCTGATCCCAACATCACCATAACCCTATATGAATACATCATACTACAATGGCTCCACACAATTGTTAAGGAGATAACCATTAAGCCATGTAGCACGCTGGTTTACTGTCTTAGGACTATAGACTGAAATACCTCTGTCCGCATCTCTCCTAATTTCAGAAGGCTCTAGTTGAAGTTACACGAATTTTTA
>NC_059272.1:10799549-10822049 GCF_017591435.1 Portunus trituberculatus | reverse complement strand
GAGCCGAAATATCTAATCAAGAAGCTTATATAACTTAAGTTTTAATAAAGACCGATGGTAGCACGCAAGAACTATATAGCCTACATATGAATTATGTAATAAAACGACTTTATTTCTCACACTGCTGGCCACTACGCTATTTACAAAACTAGGCAGCGAAGGTGTTTACTATCAAATGGTATAATCAATGATATCCGCGCTGGCTCCAGTTGTGGACTGGATGGAGTTGCACTTTAAACACTTTTATTGCAAGATGAATCAACCGATTAAGCCGATTAGGTTTTGTTATTGTAGGTAGTACACGACTAGTAAGTAACAGCAGGTAAATAGATATGTGAATGGATGTGACCTACACTGTACCTACTAAAACTGCTGCAGAGAGAGAGAGAGAGAGAGAGAGAGAGAGAGAGAGAGAGAGTCTGTGGCGGGAATTTGAAAAAAAATCCTGTTCTATCAGGTAAGCAAATCACATACGAAACCCAAGAACGCATTATATAACATAACATCGTGCTAATATTAATAATTCTGGTCTGCTAAAAGGTGGTGCGTTAAGTAGAGGGATATTACCTTTACAACGGTACCACCAAACACACACGCACACACTCACAAGTCACAACACAACCAAAACACAGCAACAGTGCCCCAGTGTGGACGACGCGGAACCCTCCACTCTTTTCATTCATAGGTAAATATCTCTTATTCCACATCATTGCCTCTAATTTCCACCTCGATTGGCCAGCGCCTCACGTACTTGTGTCTCCCATGCCTAGAAGAGAAAGGTGAAGGCCAGGGTTGCTTACATCATTATTCTCAGTAGTACTCTCCCCTGCCTCCCAGTTTTGGCGTCCAGTTTCTCATCCTTGTTCCAGAAATATTATTTGAGTCACGTGCGACTTGCAGAATGTTAACTGTACTGTCAGACTTTCTGTTACCACTTCCATGTGTTTTCCTGCTTTGAAGAGAGAAAGGGCGAGCTAACTCCAGGCAGCACATCTATGCGTTGCACAATATTTACACTATTGGAAAGAAGATTTTAATTAATAAGTGATAGATATTTTCGTGCATGCATAAGTGTCCTACATGCTCATCTGAGGACATACTTTTAATCTTCATGACATCTGTCTATCTAATTAACTCACTTCTGGCTTGCCTTCCATCTGGTGTAGTGTAGTAGTTGCTGAGTACTGTTGGGTGAGACACACAGTTGATGCACATATTTGATTCATTACATTGCAGAAAGTATTCAGATTCAGCAAGTAAGTGAAGGTGGCTCTGTGTGAACCAACACTTGTGTAACTGAGATGAAATATTGATTCATTGATTTACTTGTGCAAACATGAAATTGAACTTTGTTTGTCAGCTCAGAAGTCAATAAACAAAATCTTAAGGTGGAATATCTTGCAAATGAGGAATTAAGTATAGGGTTATTAATAATTTATTAAGAATACTTTGGGATTGGATTGATTTTGCATCAGTGGAATATGACAATAGGAAACATTATTATGGTATTACCTATATACTCTATTTAGCAGTATGACTTGAATATGGGATGAGAAATAATATTTTTACATTACTTTTAAGTATAATGCAAAGACATTAAGGTCATTGATGCTTATTGTTTTATTGAGCTATATATATATATATATATATATATATATATATATATATATATATATATATATATATATATATATATATATATATATATACATACATACATAACATTTGAAAAAATGGTTCCTTTAAAAGTGTTGGACACTATTATATATATATATATATATATATATATATATATATATATATATATATATATATATATATATATATATATATATACACACACACGCATATGAACAGGAATATGAACAGAGGGTGGTGGAAAACTGTGATAGTGACCCAAAAATGTTTTACAAATTCATAAATGGAAAACTAAATAAAAGGGAGGTAATAGAAAAGGTAAAAAACGGAGAAGAAGTATATGAAGATGCTGAAGAGATAGCTGAAATTTTGAACGACAACTTTTGCAAAGTGTTTACAAAGGAGGAGCATTTTATGGGAGGAAGGCCTACGGAAATAAAGCAAATGCAGGACATCATGGTTACTAAGGTAGATGTAAGGAAAATTATAAGCAATCTGGATATTAATAAATCAATGGGGCCTGATGGCATATCTGGGAGGTTGCTAAAAGAATGTAAGGATCAATTGTTGAACCCCATATTTGATATTGTGGAAACCTCCATACGAACAGGATTAGTCCCGAAAGAGTGGAAAAGAGCTGACATTGTGCCTATATATAAGAATGGTAGTAGAATGGAACCGCTAAATTATAGACCAGTATCGTTGACTAGTATATTGTGCAAGGTATGTGAAGAAGTAATTAAAGCTAAGTGGAGTGAGTATCTAGAAAGTGAAAACATTCTGAGTGAAAGGCAGTTTGGTTTCAGAAAAGGAAGATCGTGTGTATCCAATTTATTATGTTTTTATTCAAGAGTGACTGACATACTACAACATAGAGAGGGATGGGTGGATGCTATCTACCTGGACTTGAGAAAGGCCTTTGATAAAGTACCACACAATAGACTGATGTGGAAACTAAAGATGATTGGAGGAGTAAATGATAAACTAGCAAAATGGATGGAAAATTACTTAATGGGAAGAGAAATGAGAACAGTGGTGAGAGGAAGGAAGTCCGAGTGGAAGAAGGTAACCAGTGGAGTTCCACAAGGGTCAGTGCTGGGTCCCATCATGTTTTTGATTTATGTTAATGATATGCCAGTAGGAATTGACAGTTATATGAACATGTTTGCGGACGATACTAAAATTATGAGGAGAGTAAAGAATGTGGAAGATTGTAACAAGTTACAGGAAGATCTTGATAAAATATATGAGTGGAGTAAAGAGTGGCAGATGGAATTTAATATAGACAAGACCCATGTTATGAAAATGGGAAGAAGTAGATACAGACCAAACTGGGATTACAGGCTGGGTGATGAGAAAATTAAAGAGACCAATGAGGAGAAAGACTTAGGAGTAACCGTGCAAAACACTTTGTCACCGGAGAAACACATTAACAAGATTTTTTGGAAAACATACAACATGCTTCAAAATATTGGCCTTGCATTCCACTACCTAGATGAAGGAATGATGAAGAAGATATTATGTACCTTAATAAGACCCCAGTTAGAATATGCAGCATGTGTCTGGTCACTGCATATGAAGAAAAATGTGAAGAAGGTAGAAAGGGTACAGAGGCTGGCAACAAGGATGGTACCAGGACTCAGGAGTTAGACTATGAGGAAAGACTGAGGAAGCTGGGGCTGACCACATTAGAAGAGAGAAGAACAAGAGGAGACATGATAACTATGTATAAATTGGTGAACAAGATTGACATACTGGATAGAGAGTTGATAAAGGTGACCACAAGTAATCATCTCCGAGGACATGGAAAAAAGCTAATAAAGGACATCTGTCTAAATGACGTGAGAAAATACAGTTTCCCGCATCGTAGCATTGATAAGTGGAATAAACTGAGCAGTGATGTCGTTGATGCGGTGTGTGTCAATCAGATGAAAGAGAGATATGACAGGAATGGACAAGGAGACAGGACACAGAGAGCTTAGCTCGGGCCCTGTAATACACAAATAGGTAAATACAAATAGGTAAATACACACACACACACAGACATGAGTGTGCATAGTTTTAAAGAAAAATTGGATAAGTGTAGATATGGAGACAGGGCCACATGAGCATAAAGCCCAGGCCCTGTAAAACTACAACTAGGTAAATACACACACACACACACACACACACACACACACACACACACACACACACACACACACACACACACACACACACACACACACACACACACACACACACACACACACACCGCGTAGTGTAGTGGTTAGCACGCTTGACTCACAATCGAGAGGGCTGGGTTCAAATCCCGGTAAGCGGCGAGGCAAATGGGCAAATTTCTTAATGTGTGGCCCCTGTTCACCTAGCAGTAAATAGGTACGGGATGTAACTTGAGGGATTGTGGCCTCGCTTTCCCGGTGTGTGGAGTATGTTATGTGGTCTCAGTCCTACCCGAAGATCGGTCTATGAGCTCTGAGCTCGCTCCATAATGAGGAAGACTGGCTGGGTGACCAGCAGACGACCGAGGTGAATCACACACACACACACACACACACACACACACATATGTAAATATGGAGACAAGTCACTATGAGCCCTACTTGAACAATGTAATGCACAACTAGGTAAATAAACACACACACACACACACACACACACACACACCGGCCTGGTAGCTCAGTGGTTAGAGCGCTGGCTTCACAAGCCAGAGGACCGGGGTTCGATTCCCGGCCGGGTGGAGATATTTGGGTGTCTCCTTTCACGTAGCCCTGTTCACCTAGCAGTGAGTAGGTACGGGATGTAAATCGAGGAGTTGTGACCTTGTTGTCCCGGTGTGTGGTGTGTGCCTGGTCTCAGGCCTATCCGAAGATCGGAAACAATGAGCTCTGAGCTCGTTCCGTAGGGTAACGTCTGGCTGTCTCGTCAGAGACTGCAGCAGATCAAACAGTGAATCACACACACACACACACACACACACACACACACATATATATATATATATATATATATATATATATATATATATATATATATATATATATATATATATATATATATATATATATATATATATATATATATATATATATATATAGTGTCCAAGGCTTTTAAAGGAACCATTTTTTCCAATGTTATGTAGGTATGTAATTTGTTTATCTGATGGAGCAAGAATCAAAGTTGTGCTTTGTACATAAGAATGTAAGAAACAACAAGAGGCCACCTGGCCTACATGTGGTTGTCTCCATAATAATATAAGTGAAAGCCAGCTAGGATGATATTTATTAACCACTTTTCTTTATATGGGACCTCATGTTTTACTTGTATTTTTAGTTGGCACAATTCCTAAGTGTAGGATGAAACTCATTCTAACTGATTACCTACCAGGTAATGGGAGTTGTTGGAAATTATCCACTAGATGTCATCATTACTGAATGAGCTTGAATATTATTGTATATCCCTTGTGCATACAGATGCATAGAATATTGATCATTATGATACTTCTAAAATTGTGCATCAGTTTTTAAATATCTTGTATGGATGATTTTGAGAGAAGTTGGTCAAAACAAGTATTTTTTGTGATTGTCTAGTAATACTATTATTGATATATATCTTAGATGTAAGATACTGCAAGTTTTAAAATTTAATGGTTTCAATAATGAATAAGATAATACGACTGTACCATATAGTATGACACAACATACTCAGTAACATGATGATATGTGGATGTAGTTATTTCTGTGGTTATTTTAGGCATCTCTTTGACAAAGTGAACTATAAGGCAAAGTTATCATCTCTCAGGACTGCACTGGCGTAATGGGAGAGGAATACAACTATAATAGTGTCCAGCTACTTAATCCATTGTTTGTATTGTAGTGGTAAGGACACTGTAGCTGGAATTATTAGGTTGTTCAACAATGTGTTTGTTACATTCATGTAAGGCAGGTCAGTCAGATGTTTGTTTTGGCAGGCATTACTCTTACCAGGACACTCAAGTTGTATATTTTCAATTATAATTGTTGTTTCCATGTACTACAAGGAAGTTGATTTATGTAATTTGGATTTAAGTGGTACAGAGATGTTGTCTTAATTTTTACCGTCGTCTGCATTAATACTATTCCAGTTAATGGTATACTTATTTGAAGATGACCAAGTTAATCAAAATGCCAATTCAATAGAAAACCAACTTAAATACTTTTTTTCATGAATAGAATTTCATTTTATCTGTTTCACAACTTAGAAGGATTTCTTAATGTATTATGTTGAATCATATGCTAGGCATTTTTGATATTGCTTTTATATGTGAGAAAGGAACTCAGTGACAATCATTAGTTTTACCAAAGTCCCATTTCTTCAAATTAGTATCTTAGTATTATAATTCACAATTGTTTTGTCATGTAGGAGGGGAACTGCCAAGGACTGGTAGTTCCATTTAAAACTGTTTTCCAAAAAAACAAATTCATGGAATTTTGGGTTAGGTCTCTATTGATATCCAGGACTTGACAAAATTAGACATCCAAAGGGACAATTAAAGAAGGTGTGAGATAGTTTCCATTTTCAAAGTTCAGCTATAGATTTCTTTATTCACAAATGGGTTTTGGGTGGTGATGGTGATGACGTCAGATTCAGAGTTCTCATATTTCCAGGTGTATATATCAGGATGGGGGACTACTACGATGCATCTTACGAGACGCAGTGCCCACAATGCAGGAGCACCAAGTATCGAAATCCACAGATGAAACTGATGGTTAATGTCTGTGGCCACCCAATGTGTGATTCTTGTGTTCGAATGTACTTCATTAAGGGTGAGGCAACATTTTTTTTTTTTTTTTATTATTTCATCTTCTAATATGTTTGTTAAACCATGTTGGGTTTTCTAGCCATGAGACAATGAATCATTACATTATTTCTGACATGGGATGGGGAAACGTTTTTCACACACCTCTGCCAAAGGTTTGCAGAGTTCTGCAGTGATTACATACATGTTCTAAAATGTGACTGAGAGGAAAGGAGAGAAGGTTATTTTCATTCATGTAATAAGACATGGTGTCCTGCCTCTCATATCTCTATAAGAGATGTCAATCTGGTTTAAAGGTACATAAATCTCAGTACTTTTGCTAAACTAGCACATAACAATAATTTTTGGTGTTTAGTATTGTCATGTAATTGACAAAGGAAAACAGACAAGAAATTGAGATGACATACATTAAGAGGTAAACAAAGACTTGGCAACTCACTAGAAGAGCTAGAATATAAGTTTAAATCAAGTGTGTGTTTTACAAGAACTTGTTGGCCACTGGAGCAGTAAGGTTGTTTGGCTTAGTAGTGATTTAGCATCTTTCACCTGGATGTTGTGTGCTGAAGTGCTTACCCTTGTTCACTTGCATACACAAAGAGAATACGTAGATAGATATAGATTGCCATAAATCCCTAAAGTAGACTACTATAATTTCCATATACTGTATACAGATCTTCCTATCAGTCTTTCCTGATCTCAGTGATTGCAGTTAATAGCTTTTCTTTATGTACAGTCAGCTCTCAACTTTTTTTTTTTTTTTTTATGTTATGGCCTATAGCACCTGTAGGCATACTTGAAGAATATATATGGGAAGTGCTGTTAAGCTTCTGCCCATTGGTGGGACAGGCAATTTTATTTATAGTGGTACCCATATTAGGGCCCATATTACCATCCAAGTGCATCTTTGGTGTAGCCACGTAGAACTTGGGTATCATGGTGACATGTAGGTACCTTTAAACCACTTGGCAAATGGCAAAGCTTCAAAGTGGTATGTGGTGGGATTCGAATCTATGTGTGGACATCTGCCCGATCCCACGCTCAACACCTTATCAACTACGCCACCACCTCCCTATATGTAGAGTTAGGTAACAGACTTGTCTGTAATGTTGAAAATATGAATAATTAGTTGTTCCCTCTAAAAGATCTTTTCCTTGTTTGATGGGATGCTACTTTACACATTTGTGATCCTTCCTGTAGCCTTGCTTCAATATTGAAAAGCCCCATTTATATGCATCAACAAGTACTTCCTTTTTTATATTTTGTAAAAAAAGCAAACAAACAAACAAATTATGTAGTGACTTGGTTGAGGATTCCCTTCTGTATATTTAGTAAAGTGAGTATACAGAGATTTGGCTTTCTCTTGGATTATTTGGCAGTCACTGCTGTTCTTTTCTGGTGCTGGTCCTCAATCCAAAGATATAATGCATTCTGTATGTTCACCATTGCCTTCTCCCTTGCATGACTTAGTCTTAGAGTATGAATGTTATTTAGTACTGTATTGAACACTGACATTTACTGTTGATAAAATTTATTTTCTGGTGGAGTGTATGGTATTCTCATTCACAAGGTATTGTCTTCCTACAGTAGCATGCAACATCCCTTCCTTATTTAAAAAAAAAAAATACTCCATCTTTTTCTTTAGAATAATCAAACTTTTATGCATAGAGGTGTCTCCAGCAAGTGTCTTGGAAGGTCTCTTGAGGGCCATAGTGAAAATATGATGATGCTAACACAAATATGGTCATGTGTGAGTGAGCATGAGGGAGAAGGACATTTGTATAGTAGTGGGAAGTGTACACTGTATGCAAGCTGTCAGAAATGTACACAATTGGTTACCAAAAACACATTAAATTGACAATGCTGTTGGACAGTGGAAGGATTGTGGCTTGGTATGGGAGGCAGTGTACATATATGTACATGCATGTGTATGTTCAGCCTGTGATTGTTGAGGACCAACTGTATATTTCTTTAAAACTCTTAAGTGGCAGAAACTATGAGTAAGAATTTTACTTCTAAAAAAAATTGTTTCTGATGAAATGTACATCAGTCTTAAATGTTACCTTTATCTGCCATAGAGAACCATCACTTGTTTTTAGAGTGACTCATTCTGTGATCAACTCCAAACCATCTATCTACATCCATCTTGTTAGAGGCATGAGACGGCTGTTAGATTAAATGTACTTCAAATATGAACTAGAACATTCTTTTAAAACCATATTTTGATCACTCTATCTATCTCTATATGGCCAAACCATCAATCCCACATAGGATGGTGCAGACAAAGCACCACACTCTCATACACACATCATTCATATACTTAGCTTCATATTTAGATGGAAATGCATAAGAAATTGATTCTTCTCTCTAATGTTTGTGTTCTGAGGTGAAAGCAATGGCCATAAATGACTCTCAAAGCCATCCTTGATACCCACCCATGCTGTGTGCCAGACTTCCTTCCCTCTCATTCCCTTCAGTTTTGTGAGTTTTTTTTTTTTTTTTTTTTTTTAAGGGTCTGAGGTACTAAGAAAGTAAGCATTACTCCATACTTGGAGATGCTTACAACTTCAACTGCTGCTTTTGTGTTTATTTATTATTTATTTGTGTGTGCCATTAGCCTCATATCTGAAAGGACTATGGCAGTTCTTTTGTTACATATATTACATAATGGAAAATGAATCATTAGGTCCTTTGCTATTTTAAAGCCAAATTGCATGTCATCTAAGCTCTTTCTGTCTTATTGTTCACATGGAATTATTATTGTATTTATCATTTTCCTAAGTTATAATATAGTATAAGTGGTAGAGTATTTTTGCATTGCAGAATCAGCTCCCTGTCCAGAGTGTGAAATTATCCTCAAGAGGTCAAAGTTTCGTGTCCAGATATATGAAGATCCTTTAGTAGAAAAAGAGCTTGCTATTCGAAGAAAGGTATAGTAGTAGTGTGGCTTTGTGTGTCCACCTTTGAGATGTACCTTTGTGTGGAAATGATGACTGGTACTGCACAGAACAAATTTATGAATAGATAGGTCTAATATCCAGAAATACTGTTCTATCATGTGACAGATTTTGTAGTTTTATATTTACCACAAATATCACAACTTAGTGTTATCTTTTTGATGCAATGAAATAGAAAGATATTTTTGTTGCATCAGATGAGTAAATAGAAACATGAGTAGTTAAGATAAGCTATGTCTATTTTGTGTTACTTTCCACTTGGATATTTGGTCTCATTATTCTCTGTTTTAAAGCTGTGGCTGACTTCAGATGAGTAATGTTTTCTAATGTTTATTTATTTTTTTCAGGTAATGAAAGTTTACAATATGTCTGAAGATGACTTTCCCACCCTAGAAGAATGGAATGCATACTTAGAAGAAATAGAAGAAATAGTGTACAATATTACCAATGATATCAATAAGCCAGAAATGGAAAAGAAAATAGAAAACTATGAGAAGCAGAACAAAAATGAAATTAGGAAGAATTTTGGCAAAAAGTAAGAACATCATCTCTCTCTGTACCAGATGCAATTTCCTGAGGACATCTCCAGGAAGATAGCCATGATGGAACAGTTCTTTATTCATTCCTGTCTTTGCATTGTACTGTATATGCTAATTCCTTAATTTTTCTGCCCTCCATTCCAGAAATAGGTGTGCTGTGTGTTATCACTAATGTAAAATAGAAAGATAAATTTTCAAAGTGTGTGAGAGAGAGAGAGAGAGAGAGAGAGAGTATTTAGGTACTTAGTTGTATTTACCTAGTTGTATTGTACAGGGTTTGAGAGGGGCTCATAGTGTCTTGTCTCCATTCATCCAATTTTTCTTTAAAGTTATGCACATTATGTGCTGTAACAGCTTCATCACTCAGTGCATTGCACTTTTCCACCATTTTATGTTGAAAACTGTATTTTCCAATATCCTTCACACATTGCCTCATCCTAATCTACTTTACGTATCCTCTTGTCTTTCTAGCTTCTTCTGTCACCAGCACCAGGTCTTCCTTGTCTACCTTTTCAATGCCGTTTACTATTTTATACATTGTTATATAGGTCTCCTCATTCTCTTATATCTCGTAAGGTTGGCAGTCCCATTTCCTTCAGTCTTTTTTCATATGTTAGATCTTTTAGTTCCAGCACCATCTTTGTAGCTATCTTCTGAATCCATTCTAATCTTCTTATATCTTTTTGAGAGCTCGGTGACCACACCACTGATGCATATTCCAGCTTTGGACGTATCATGCTTGTGATAATTTTTTTTCCATCATATCTTTGTCCATGAATTGAAATGCCACTCATATATTAGCTGACATTTTATATGGAGTGTGTAATTCACCTCGGTCGCCTGCTGGTCACCCAGCCAGTCTTCCACATTATGGAGCGAACTCAGAGCTCCGTAACGGGTGTGTGTGTGTGTGTGTGTGTGTGTTCACTGTTTGATCTGCTGCAGTCTCTGACGAGACAGCCAGACGTTACCCTACGGAACGAGCTCAGAGCTCATTATTTCCGATCTTGGGATAGGCCTGAGACCAGGCACACACCACACACCGGGACAACAAGGTCACAACACCTCGATTTACATCCCGTACCTACTCACTGCTAGGTGAACAGGGGCTACACGTGAAAGGAGACACACCCAAATATCTCCACCCGAACCCCGGTCATCTGGCTTGTGAAGCCAGCGCTCTAACCACTGAGCTACCGGGCCGTGTGTGTGTGTGTGTGTGTGTGTGTGTGTGTGTGTGTGTGTGTGTGTTACCTAGTTGTATTTACTTAGTTGTATGTTACAGGGTTCGAGCAGGGCTCATAGTGACCTGTCACCATATCTACTCATCTAACTTCTCCTTAAATTTGCACACACTTTCTGCTGTTACAATCTCTTCACTTAATCCATTCCAGATGTCTACTGTCCTATGTGGAAAACTGAACTTCTTGATATTCCTATGACACTTACTTTTCATGATTTTCTTGGAATGTCCTCTTGTTTGTCTGTCTCCCTGCTTCGTCAGTGTATCCAAGTGTATCTATCTTCTCCATACGGTTTACTAACTTATACATCGTTATCAAGTCTCCTCTTTCCCGTCTATCCTTCAAAGTTGGTAGCTCCATCTCCTTCAGTCTTTCTTCATAGGGAAGATCTTTTATTTCAGAGATCATCTTTGTCGCCTATATGGAGACCATACCACTGCTACATATTCTAGTCTAGGTCTTATCATAGTAGTTGATATCTTTTACATCATACTTTTATCCATGTAATTGAATACTACCCTGATGTTCGTTAGTGTCTTGTATATTGAAGCAAATAATCCATTTATATGTCTTTCTGGAGTCAGGGTGTCTTGTATAATCACTCCCTGGTCTTTCTCTTCTCTTCTTTTCATTATAATCTCTTCTCCCATTTTATATTTCCATGTAGGTCTTCTGTTACTTTTACCCATTTCCATTACATGGCATTTCTTAGTATTAAATTCTAATTTCTACTTCTGGCTCCATCTCCAGATCTTATCAATATCTTTCTCCAATTCCATACAATCATTTTGGTTTTTTATAACTCTCAAAAGCTTGGCATCATCTGTAAACAAATTTATGTAGCTACTCAAACCCTCTTGTATATCATTGACATATATTTGGAACATTATTGGTGCCAACACCGAACTCTGTGATGCGCCACTGGTTACAGCGCTTCAACTTGATGGTGTATCTCTTATCACTATCCTTATTTCCCTATCTGTTAAGTAATCTTTCATCCAATTTAAGATATATCCCTTAATTTCGCCCATGTGTTATATTTTCCATAAGAGTCTTCTGTGTGGTACTCTGTCAAAAGCCTTTTTAATATCTAGATACACTGCATTCATTCATCCATCTCTTCCTTGTACTTCATCTATTACTCTTGTATAAAAGCTTAGTAAGTTTGTTATACATGATCTTCCTTTTCTAAAACCAAGTTGGGAGTTATTAATTATTTCATTTCTCTCCAGATATTCCAACCATTTTCCTTTGATAACAATTTCACAGATCTTACCCACCACACTAGTTAGTGACACTGGTCTATAATTTAGGGGCTCAGTCATTTTTCCTCCTTTGTATAATGGGACTATATTGGCTCTTTTCCATTCCTTTGGTACCTTCCCTTCCCTTAAAGAGTTGTTAATTACATCCCAAATTGGTTCTACCAGTTGCTCACTACATTCCCTTTGTGTCCATCCTGACACTCCATCTGGTCCCATTCCCTTCCTCAGATCCACCTTTTCTAGCAATTCTCTATTTTTGTTTTTTTTTACCACGATGTCTCTTAATCCTTCCTGTGCCGCTGGGTTGACTGGTGTGTGTGTGTGTGTGTGTGTGTGTGTGTGTGTGTGTGTGTGTGTGTGTGTGTGTGTGTGTGATTTAGGAGTCATAGTTAGCTCCAATCATGGTACAAGGAAGCAATGTATTGAGGCCAGGAATAAGGCGAATAGAGTACTGGGATTCATTTTTAGAAGTGTTAAAAGCACAAGTCCAGAAGTAATACTGAAATTATACTTGGCGCTGGTCAGGCCACATCTTGACTAGGTGGTACAGTTCTGGTCCCCACATTTTAGGAGGGATATAGCTCTGTTGGAGTCAGTGCAAAGGAAGATGACTAAAAAGATACAGGGAATGAGAGATATTCCCTTTGAAGAGAGACTGAAAAAACTCAATCTGCATTCCTTAGAGAGACATAGGTTAAGAGGAGACCTGATAGAAGTATTTAAGTGGTATAAAGGTTTTAACAAAGGGGACATGGATGTAGTTCTTAGGATCAATAGCAGGGACAGAACCAGAAATAATGGGTTTAAACTTGAAAAATTCAGGTGAGAAATGGGAAGAAACTGGTTTTTAAACAAAGTGGCTGATAAGTGGAATGGTCTTAGTGGTCATCTAGTCAGAGCTGAGTCAATAGGGAGCTTTAAAAGAAGGTTAGATAAGTTTATGGATGGGGATGATAGTTGGAATTAGGTAGCTTAAACACACTGGGACTGCCTCGTATAGGCCTGGTGGCCTCTTGCAGCTTCCCTCTTTTCTTATGTTCATATGTTCTTATGTGTGTGAATAAATAGGGACTCTTCTGCCTTGACCCTTCTCTTGGGGACTAAGGGAAGACATCAAAATATATATATATATATATATATATATATATATATATATATATATATATATATATATATATATATATATATATATATATATATATATATATATATATATATATATATATATATATATATATATATATATATATATATATATATATATATATATATATATATATATATATATATATATATATATATATATATATATATATATATATATATATATATATATATATATATATATATATATATATATATATATATATATATATATATATATATATATATATATATATATATATATATATATATATATATATATATATATATATATATATATATATATATATATATATATATATATATATATATATATATATATATATATATATATATATATATATATATATATATATATATATATATATATATATATATATATATATATATATATATATATATATATATATATATATATATATATATATATATATATATATATATATATATATATATATATATATATATATATATATATATATATATATATATATATATATATATATATATATATATATATATATATATATATATATATTTGTACTAGTCTAAATGCATCTGCTAATTTTCCTCACTAATTCTCAAACCTGCAGGAGCCGTGCTGATGAAGAGATTGAAAGACAACTGGACTCAGAATTAATGAAGGGACTAGAGAGGCAAAGAATCCTTAGAGAGGAACAGGAACAGTCCATGATATCAAGACAACGTAACAAAACATCCTTGATAAAAGTAATAATTGCTTAATGCTTATGTACAGTATGTCATGGTTACTATTGCACTGTGATGTGTACATGAATCAGGTTATCTATTATTGCTATGTGTTAATGCTTTCTGGTTTCAATATACATTCCATTTTCTCTTCCCATCCAATTACGTAAATTTTATATACATTATTTCTTTTATTTTTTTGTGTATCATCATATGTCAGAAACACAATTATTGATGGAAGAGACCAATATTGTTAGTACAATCTGAAGTATGTAATATGAAAACCATTAGATGCTCAGATTACTTACTGTACCATTTCCAGGATCTCATGGCAGCTTCTGAGGGAGCTGCTTCACTTGTTGTCCAGACACATTCAGAGAGACTTAAGGAGGAACAGAAAAGAGAAAATCAAAAGAAAAAAGAACAGGAATTGGCTTTAGCTGCAAAGGCGAGCGAGTTCTCATCCGGTGTCAAGATTGGCTTTGCCAACCTGTCATCAGCACCAGTAAAGCCAGTCAAGGTAATCTCTTCCATTGAATCTCTAACAGCTAAATTATAAAAACACTCCATATTAAGATTATGTCAAGCTCTTCAATAAGGAAAATGTAATATTTTTTGTACCTATTGCACCTTCTCACTGAGTTTCTTCTGTACTCATTATTATTATCTGGCTGAATAATCATTACCTCCATTCCATTCTTTTGACAAAAATTACTTCTTCAGGAGGAGTTGTACCGCTACGAGCCACCTGTCCTCTCTGCTACCTTACCAGCCCCATCTTGGGATGAACTGGAAGAAGGCGGTTACCTCCACCATGTGCGACGAGCTTCCCCACAGGCTATGGCTGGTGGATATTCTGAGCACTATGCCTGCCTCAGGGCACTGCAGGATTTCATGTCTTCACACTTCCTTAGCTGAGGAAATTGGTAGGCTTAGGGTAATTTGTAAGCCTCCTGAAAGGACCTTTCTCTTCTGCCTTTTCATCTGAGTGTTAGTGTTGTGAGGAATGTATTTTGACTACTAAAGATATTTTTGTTTTATATTTATTTTGGTAATAGAGAGTTGCAAACATAAACTACAGGGATCATTTGAGATAGAGCTTCCAATTGTTTCATGCTCCTATGTAAAAATGTATAATACATTTAGGGAAAATTGGTGCAGTGTTTTGGTAAAAATTAATTTGATAGCAATTTCTATTTAAAAGTGTAAAGAAGTACTGGCAGCACTATGAATGAAAAATAAAGCTTAGTTAAAAAAGTGTTTTATAATGGCAATTTTTTTTTTTTATGTAAGAGGAAAGCTGGCCAAGGGCAAGAAAAGAAAAAAAAGGCTCACTTAGTTGTCTGTCCCAATGCAGGTCTGAGAGAGATGTCTTGAAACCTCCCTCTTAAATGAAGTCATCATAGAAATTTGGAAATACAGAAGCAGGTAGGGAGTTCCAGAATTTACCAGAGAAAGGTATGAATGGTGAAGAGTACTAATTAGCTTTTGCATTAGAGAGTTAGACAGAATAGAGGTGAGAGGAAGAAGAAAGCCCTGTGCAGCAAGGCTGTAGGCAGGGATGGATTTAGGAATTTGGGGGCCCTAGGCAAAGATAGGTGTAGGGGCTCCTCCACACCTTTTATTTTAGGGATGCACCTGTCTTCCTGAATCCTTTCTTTCTGCACAAGCGGAGATGGACTAATCCAATATAGTGGGGAGTGAAGGAGGGGCCCTGTTTTCTTTATACATCCATAGGGGTCCCTGAGACACAATAGGATAATCATTCTGCTGGCATTTTAGCAAATGGATTTTAATAAAAAACAAATAATGTGTCCAAGTAATAAAACCTCTATTAACCATAAGTGTATGAAGAGTTTCATGGGGTCTCCAGAAACTTGGGGCCCTACGCAACTGCCTAGTGTTGCCTAATGGTAAGTCGGCTATTGGCTGTAGGAGGAGGAGAGGCATGCATTTAGCAAGATCAGAAGAGCAGTTAGATGGTCAGGAATATGAGTAGGGTGTTGCACCAGTGGCTCTAGCCGGTGGTGAACATTGAATTTTCTAAGGATTGAGATCTCTGTGAAGGGATAGAAAGAGAATGTGCTTCACTCTGGGAGTTGGATAATCAAAGGATTTCTTATAGTTAGAAGAGTTAGGGGAGAGGTAGACCTCACAGATAAATTTAGTTAGAGTGACTTTTAAGTTGAAGCCAGATGGTGGAAAACTTTGAAGATTCAAGAGTGTGGGCATGAGAGCAAGTCAAATTGTTGTGCACATAGATGCACATAGGTACACATAAATTAGAACTAGTGCTATTAGAGCTCACTGGGAGTTGATAATCATTTTGGTAGCTGTCTACTACCTCCTCCCCTTCACTGTCAACACATTTTATTTTCATGACATGTTGAAAATTTGTAGAATTTATGGGTGAAATTGTCACTCTTTATGTTTGTTGAGGATAGTCTAGCTACTTCATTTTGAATGAATGAGGGACTGCAGTCTTTGTTCATATTTTCTCTCACTTCCTTATCCAAAGAATGGCATATGAATCCTGGTTACTATTCATCCATGTGACTGAAAGGTTTTCAAGCATGGCTTTATGCTGACTAAAGACTTGGATACTAGATCAAGTGAATGGTGGCTGGAGCTGAATTTAGTTAACTGTGAGTGAGCTAAGATTCTTTTTTTTTTCAATTTGTAAGATGAAATGTGAGATGTGTGAACTTGTTAGCAGGACTTGTAAGGGATGGATAGTTGGTGTAAAGGAAGCCTTAAGCTTTGGGTAGAGAAATGACATTGGAGTAATTAATAGAATGGATGTATGTGACAGAAGTGAATGGAAAGTAATTGTGAGTGTGTGTGAGGAGTGACGTAGCCCTGTGATGTCTGAAGGAAACCCCACCCATTGATGGTTGCATACAAGTGTGGAACAGTCTTGTTACTTATTGGTTGTGGAAATTTCTAAAAATTATATTACTTATTTACTTGCATGCATGTGAAGTCTTTAAAAAGAACTCCTTCACCTTCAATAAGGAAAATGGTCATAAAAAAGGTCCAGAAGGTGTGCCTGATAAAGACAGGAAGAAAACAAATAGGAACAGTTTGGGAAACAGGAACAACTGCAAACACAGTAAGCCCATCTCTTCTGGAAGAGATCATTGGTATGATGTTGAGATTCTTTTGAAGGGATGTATCCCAGACAGTATATGTCATATCTTACTGTGGGGAATAAAAATGCAGAGGAGGTGCTGTACTATGTCACATTTGGTGATGAAGAGTGATTGTGATGGCAGAATTTTATGCATTGATACCTAGCTCATCCTCTACTATCCATCCTGACTTGTGTAGTGTTGGGGGAATGATTTTACATTCATGCAGGTAGGATTACAATATTTCTTGATTTGTTTAATGATCTTTCTCGGTATAATGGATGAGAATCAATAGATTATTTTTTATTGAAGACCCCTATTTTCTTAATAAAGTACTAGAGAACATTTTGTGTTCAAATGTTCGAGATCTTGATATTTCCTCGCGCTGTTGTAGCCGCCTTAGGTACTCAAAGGCAGAAGGAACATACACACATAAAAAAAAAAAAAATGTATGCGACAAAAAGTAAAAATTTGTTAATGAGTGTGATATGGTGTTGATAGTTTTTTTTTTTTTTTTTTTTTGTGTGTGTGTGTGTGTGTGTGTGTGTGTGTGTGTGAAAATCCATTAAAATTCATCCAATCCTAGTCAGAAATGCTCATAAACTGTCTTTCCACACGAATTGCGGTGACGTTCCTGCCACAACAGCCACTCATCTAGCTAGCAGTTCAGGGGAGCGCTGCTCATCCCTGGCCGTCATCTATTTTTCTCATTTTTATGTATAGAAAGAAGTCATGATGTTTAGAACTGTTTAAAGTAAACATTATGCAATATTGATAACCACATTTGAAGACAATGAAAAATATTTAATTTTAGTTAGTTGATGGTTAAATTCAAGAAAGAAAACGGAATCTTGAAAACAGAAAACTTGGCCATCCATTCATAGTTCTTGGAGAAACATGATGTTCCAATAATGTCCACCCAGCAAGGCTTTCCACGTGAAGTACACACAATTTGTGGACACCTATAACAATTTCTCATGTAATCTATTTGAACTTTTTCATCTGATGTGTTAAAGGACAAAATATGATGAGATTGGTTAATGTAATGATTTTTAAGACATTTTCACTTCCAGCGAAGTCAGTCGCCTGCATCGTCTGCTGGGGAAAGGGCGCGAAGTATTTTGTCTCCTGCTTATAGTCTTTCTCCATAGATGCTAACCGCATTAGATGTGGAACGGACAGTGGAGGAGAGCCGTGGCTCGGTGGGCGGCCCCCCGTGAAGAGGCGCCGCGCCATGGCCCCGAGGAGAGCCCCATCATAGCCTTCGATCATGTCGGTTGCCTAACGTGAGCCTCGAGAAGGTAAGTCTAATATATTTCCCATCACTATCCGCTTCGGCTATGCAAGGCTGTCTCCAGTGTGACGCCATGCTGTGGGTGTGCCGTCTTGCCATCATCCTGCTCTCCCGGGCTGTCGAGGTGTTCCTTGGGATTTGGGTGTTGCCCTTGGTGTGGGTGGTGTCTTAGCGTCTGGATGGGATCAAATGGTGAATGGTGCCAAGTAAACCTGAGTAACTGGGTCAGGCCTCTGGCGGGGATGTTGGCAGCATCTGGGATCGGATGTCGGTCCCTGCACCAGTGTGTTCCCTGTATGAGTGTGTCCCCAAGGTGTCTCTGGAGCAGGTTGTAGGGCAGGAAGGGCGCAGGACAAACCCATTAACACCATGGTGACAGATTGCGGGAGTGGAGGCAGTCAAGGTGCGAGGCAGTGGTAAAACGAATCATTGTGGATGAATGTGACTTAATTATTGCTTACCTTGATTTTTTTTAACATAGGAAATAGCCTACTGTTTATTCTCTCTCTCTCTCTCTCTCTCTCTCTCTCTCTCTCTCTCTCTCTCTCTCTCTCTCTCTCTCTGTGTGTATATATATATATATATATATATATATATATATATATATATATATATATATATATATATATATATATATATATATATATATATATATATATATATATATATATATATATATATATATATATATATATATATATCCTTAACATGAACACATTCAATAACAACTATGAACTCCGACAGATTTATGAAAGGGGGAACTGAATTATCTCGGATAAATAACTACGAGCATTTGTTTCCTCTGTGTCAATCTGCATTGTAGTACTACTCGTACATACGTACATATTTTCTAGCATGCCAAGCTAGAAGTTTTGTCTTACAAATGCATGGTCAAGGATACACCAATTATTGCCTTATAAACAAACTTCCATCTTGTCCCCATCACCAGTTGTTTTTATAATTGGATAATTGGCACTCCATCTCACTATCAATACCTGAGGTTTCACAATCGAAACTCCAACATGAGGTCCGTGATTGCAGCTGACGAACACTCACAGACACCCACTACACCTATTCCTTAATATTCTGTTTCGTTTTCCTATGTAAACAACAAGAATGAAAAGGGGGAAGTGGAGGGTGTTCATAGAGTTATTAGTACTAGCAAGATGAGTAAAAGAAAAAAAAAGTGAATTCGGTGGTAAGCGTTTTCTATTTTCTCTAGCATGCCTGTTGCTTTTTTTTTTTTCTTTATATCCTAGTTCATATCAGATAATCTCTTACTGCATGAAGTGCTTGACACTGGTATTTGTTTCCAGTAAAGTGTACTCCCTTTACATTCTATGTTGCCTTTCAGAATACCATGTTTTCGAATGTTATCGAATCTTTTTTATTATTCAACTTCAATTTCGCCTTTCTCTTGTGAAAGCTAAGACTTACTCTTAGGATTGTAGCATCCTTAATGAACGATTATTATTATTATTATTATTATTTTTTTTTTTTTTTAGTAAGCATCATGCTATTCTTTCACAGTTCTTCAGTCTGCTTGAAGGAAAGGATGTATTTTTATTGTCATAATGTCCTCGCTAGAATTTTTCATTTTCTAAAGAAATCTATATTTTTGTTACCATTCCCGACACACTTAGCATGGGTTAATTCTTTTTCATCTTTACTCTCGTGGCAGGATGCCTGCTGACGCCGAGACCCCCGTAATGGGGGTTCGGGGGGCGCAGGGAGGCGTGGATGGACAGTTCCCCGCCAAGACATCCTCCAGAGGATCCCTGTCCAGCGTGGTCACTGCCACGCCCTCGTACTCCTCCTCCAGTTCCTCGGTATCATCAGAGGTCACGGGGCAGATGAGGTCGAGCGACTCCCTGTCCTCGGTGGGGTCACCTTCTCCTGCCCCTTGCGAGCACACTGAGGCCCCGACACAGCGTTCGGCAGCCAATTCTGTGCCACCCCTCCCACACCTGCCCATCAGCACCGCCACAACGCTCGCTGAGGATCATGAAAGTCCGGAAGCGACGCCAATATTGAATGTTTCCCGGTGTGTGGAGCCGGCGCCGCCACCCGCTGCGACCCCATCCCCGGCTTCCTCTCATATGTCTTCCCTCGTCGGACAGTCTTCCTCGTCGTCATCGTCATCGTCGTCAAGCTCTTCTATTTCATCTTCCTCGTCGTGTTCTTTTTCTTCTTCCTCTTCTTCCTTCGCTTCTTCACCAGTGTCATCGTCACCACCACCACCCTCAACACCTCTCGATGTCCCGACTCAGGTGGCGTCAATATGCACATCTCAGCTGTCTCCCGCGCTAACTCCTTCCATCTCCCTGGCGCCCGCGTCCTTGCCGCAACTCCTACCCCGCGGCTATTCACCCACTGCTGCTAGGCTGGTGAGGAGCTCCCCGCCGCCCACTATTAGCCTCACGCCCTCCCCGGTGCCGAGAAGGTTCTCCACTGACGTCTCCAGGTAAGACCGAGACACATGGGGATGTGATGCTCAGTAAATACTTGGCTTGGTGTAGATTATGTGTGTGCATGATGGTTGTATTCCTTCGCAGCAGTTCTGAACAGTTGGCTGGTCCTTCCACGCGGCCCCGGGCCCCAAGTCTTGCTCTAACACACCTCACCGCCAGCGACACCGTCCCACCCTGCCTTCACTCACCTCCCCCGTCGTACGATCAGGTCAGAGTCCATTGCACACACACACACACACACACACACACACACACACACACACACACACACACACACACACACACACACACACACACACACACACACACACACACCCGTGCAATATTAGAATAAGAGTTTTTATGCATTTTCCTTTAAGATGTGTCTTTTATGCAGTTATGCAACCCCAACGCGCTGCCGACGTATCAGGAGGCTACCCAAAGCTCCAGCGACAAGCAGCGCCGCGGTGAACAAAGGACAGTGTTTACGCTGCCGTCCAACAGCGAACCCACCACCAACGACCCGCTGGTGCAGGTATATACTCGTATATGTCCCAGACTACCCGATATCCCTCGCGACAATGCAAGAGACCGAGGTGTCCACGTGAGGAAAACTCTTGTGAATATGACAACTTTTCTTTCACGTGTTTCAGTCATTCTGAAGCGTCCGATTTTGCAGGATGGGGAACGAGGGCTTGGGGCAAGCATGCGGGGAGGCATGCTGGCCTCCCTTGCAGCCGAGCTGAGTGACTCTGAGGGCGGCTACTCCACGATCCTAGACGCCATCC
Organism: Portunus trituberculatus; assembly: GCF_017591435.1. Taxonomy (NCBI): domain Eukaryota; kingdom Metazoa; phylum Arthropoda; class Malacostraca; order Decapoda; family Portunidae; genus Portunus; species Portunus trituberculatus. Next base: position 10,800,076 of record NC_059272.1, on the reverse strand, counting down.
CTCACGAACACACCCGTGACCCATGCGCCACCGTCCCCATCAGGTACACTTGCCTTTCTCTTCCCACTTCTTACATCTTGTCTTACTACCAACCAGGCTGTCTTCATTCACAGTGGTGATACAGGGATGATACCAAACAATTTGGACCAATAGTTTACCTCCCTTACTTTTGGCAGATTTCTACAGACCTGTTCATTGCGTCGTTTGCGGCCGGCCAAACTTCAGCCGCTTTGCCTCACCTCAGTTTGCAACAAAGCCCTTGTGAGGAAGGTGAGAGCAGCCTCAGCTTTATCGTGCAACACGCTACAACAATGTTATCATCGCTTTACCTGTATAACGTTCTTTTTCTTCCCCTATAGGAGCTGAACCGAAGGTGGCCTTTCATCGCTGCGGCACGAGAAGACGATCAGTGTCCAGGGCTGCTGCTGGTGGAATGCTCCTCACATCTTACCGTCGCTCACTTGCCTGAGCCTGTGCGGCCAGGAGAGAGCGGAAGCGGCATGTTAAATGCTGGAGGTCCAGCGACT
>NC_059272.1:10777049-10792049 GCF_017591435.1 Portunus trituberculatus | reverse complement strand
ACACGTGAAAGGAGACACACCCAAATATCTCCATCCGGCCGGGGAATCGAACCCCGGTCCTCTGGCTTGTGAAGCTAGCGCTGTGTGTGTGTGTGTGTGTGTGTGTGTGTGAGTAACAAAGTCAACAAATACTGAACCAAGTCGCACCTTCTCTTGCGACTTGACCGCGTAACCTGAGAATGTCCCTTTAACTCGTCCCTTTAAGGTGACACGTGCAGAGGTGAATGCGTAGCCGCCGCAACACCCACGCACACCCACACTCTCATTGCCGAGACACACTTACGCCCGTGTAGGTGTAACAAGTGCAAGTGTCCGTCTCCACCCACTTCTATCAGTCCAATACCATTCACTCTTCTTGTTTTACTCTATGTTTATCCTCAAAAGGGAAGAAAATAAGCAAAGCAAGGCAGAAAAAAAAAATATTTACCTGTTGGAACCGTTAGTTTGTTTGCAATTTTCTATGATAGAGAGATGTGAGGTTTGTCTGTTTACAGCTGGTGGTGGTGGTGGTGGTGGTGGTGGTGGAGGTGGTGGTGGTGGTTCCGTCAAATAATTCTATTAGTTAATGTCATTGTATTATCATTAATTAACTACATCTGGTCATTTTTTCTTCTCCGGCGTAGTTAAGATGAAGTTGGAGAGTGATTGAAAAAAAATCAAATGACTTGGTGATATTAATTAACGCCTTTGGTCCCGAAGGTTAATTTCAATCCAAGTCAATTGTCGGCGTAGGTCTTTTTTTACGTAATGCAACAACGACAGAGACAACAATAACAAAAACAAATTCCAAGGTGATATGTTTTTATGCACATGCGTCACATTTTCCCCATCCTGTCTTCCTGTTCGAACTAACAACACGTGAGTCTCGCCTCCACCTCCTCCTCCTCCTCCGGCGCTGGCAATGGCCACTTGTGATTTCCTTATTATCCAAGCGCCAGTCACAGCGCGGGAATAAAGGAAGAAAGGGAGGTGATTCGATTTCGAGTTCCCTCTTCAACCTCTTCACTACTGTAGGCAAATTTCCAAACAATGCAAAATTACCTTTCATGATTCAGAATAGAGTAGATAAAAATTGAGTAGTGAGTGAATAACTAAAGGTAATTGATTCGTTTTTTTATCACGAAGATCCTGAACCTGAACTTTAATTTTCAACGGCGGTGGTGAAGACAAAAAGCTTCATTTGCATACGTGTTTCCAGTCCATCCAAACACTGAAAGTTCATCAAATATCAGGAGAAAATATGTGCATGAGGATGATGGCGTCCTGAATAAAATAATACTGATGTCCTTCTACAAAACGGATGGGTATTATGGAAGTGATCTCAGCTTGCTAATCTGCAGACAGTGTTTGTTTGTGAGCTATGATGCCTTTTCAAATCGTGATCTGCACGATGAAAGGATCAGCAATGGAATGAATGTGCTGAATGAAAAAAAAAAAATAACTAACCTAAACTAACCTAGCCTAACACTCGGATAAAGACGCTTATGTTACTTCAGTATTGTCCGAAAGGGTTAAGCCACCCGCAGTCCTTTATAGGCAGAGTTGTCCCGAGGCAGAGGGCGTCGACTGTCCTTTTAAGGTATGCTGCTACACGCCCGTCACGCCTCACCTTTCCTAGCAGCAGTGCCCGTCCACCCGCCCGCCCCTCCTTCTACCCACGCTTCCCTGCCGTCTTCTCTTCCCTCTACCCCACTCACACGTGTTCATCTCCATTCACGTCGTGTCCTCCATCCTCCTACAACCTTCTGTGTCTGTCCTTCTTGGCGACGTGAGGAAAGTTTGCGTCGTTTCTCTCCTGACAGTCATTCTGGTGCTTAAGTTATGTTTCCTTCTGACTGTAAAGGTGTTGCTGTTTTCCTCTTACATGTTCTCCATTGCTTTGTTTCTTTTTTCCTTTTCCTATATTCCCACTTTTCCCGTTTTCGACACTTCTTTCCCCTTCCTACTTTCCACATCCTTATTCTTCCACACCCTCTTTTCACTCCTCCTAGCTCCGCCTTTTCTGTACCCATCTTTCCCTTCCTCTCTTTATCTTTCCTAGCTCCACCTTTTCCATATTCTTCTTCTTTCCTTTCCTCTCTTCATTCCTCTTAGCTCTACCCTTTCCATACCTTATCCCTTCCTTCCCTTCTTTTTCATTCGTTCTTGTTCCACCCTTTCCTTATCCTTGTTTCCTTTCTCTCTGTTGTTTCTTCTGTCTGTTCATTTCTCTGTGCCACGTCTCAATACATCTTTCACTTTCTCATTCCCATTGCTTCACTACATTCCTAATATCCCTTCCTTCCTCTTTACGCCATCTCCTCTCTCTCTCTTATTCCTTCTCTCATCCATCGCCACCAGAAAGGCTAAGAAGGCAAGCAGGCCCACATCTGCTTGCCTGCTGCCTCTTCTCTCTATGAACAGTGGCTCAAGTAATTTCGCTTGACGAGAAACCTGTTTTTCCCTCTCACTGTATACATTTCCAAGCAACTCCTGAGGCCACGTACGCGTCAGCCTAACAACTTTCGGTACAGGTGGTGTGTGTGTGTGTGTGTGTGTGTGTGTGTGTGTGTGTGTGTGTGTGTGTGTGTGTGTGTGTGTGACAGAGAGAGAGAGAGAGAGAGAGAGAGAGAGAGAGAGAGAGAGAGAGAGAGAGAGAGAGAGAGAGAGAGAGAGAGATTTTACATTTATCATGGTCAAAGAAGAAAATCTCACTGGTTCGTCATCTTCCCTCCTTCCTGCACGCAACAACTTCCGGTCAGACGCAAACCGCAGGACTGTTTTATTGCTTGCAAGTTTTGGGAGAGAGACATAGCGGTGGAGAGGGCGGCGGCAGCATGCGGTGTAACGGTGGTGCATCAGTTGGGCCGTGGAGGCGAGATGTACACGTATTCTTTTTACAACGCTAGTGATTGAGAGGACCAGCTGCCCACCCTTAGCATTTCCGAGTCCTTGTTCTCATCGGCATTATTTTGTTGTAAGGCTCCAAAGGGCAGGCTCTCACGCATCACATAACACGCTACGCCTCACCTTATGTCTCCTCCTCTTCTTCCTCCTTCCTCCTGCCCTTTGTTGACGTGGTACTGCAGGAAAAAAGTGTTTATTAATGTCAAGCTCACCTTTATCGTCCTACTAACATGGCAAAGGACGTGACGCACCATAAAAAAGTCTGCTACCTTGTGAGATGGAGAGTAGGAGGCGCGGACAGGTGTTGGGCCGGAAGGGGCAGAGCTGGAGTGAGTGGCTGGGCTTGGGTAGCAGGTGCAGTGGTGGTGGTGGGGTGCAAAATATAACTATCATTATATCTCGTTCATTGTAGTGTGGAGGCTTGTCAGGGGTTCCCGGGTATTGTGTGTGTGTGTGTGTGTGTGTGTGTGTGTGTGTGTGTGTGTGTGTGTGTGTTGTGTGTGTGTGTGTGTGTGGCATTGACATTGAGGTTGCAGCCAAGGTGAACCACAAAGGAAATTCTTGCATGAAAATACATATTCCGTCTAAGACGTAATAGGATAGCCATTGACCTGTGTGTGTGTGTGTGTGTGTGTGTGTGTGTGTGTGTGTGTGGTGATAATAACCTTTATTATCTGTTTATTATGTAGTTTTTGTCTCCCTTTTCCTATCTCGGCTTTCCTTCGCCTGTTCCCCATGGACTCTCTTCAGCTTAGTGTGTCAGCTGCTGTATGCCACGTGTGTCTATAAGTGTCCCATTTCTGTGGCCTTTAACACAATTTAAAGTGAAAGATAGGATTTTCTTCAGTGACTACTTTTTAGCGTACCTCTCTCTGTTTATTAATTCAATTTCTTTTCTATTCCTTCGTCACATATTTCATCCGAAACCTTCACCTAGTTTGCGTCACCAAGCATTTCCTCCTGTCCTACCAATCACATGCGTTTGACCTTCACTATTTGACTGAAGTATTTCCGAATATTCTTTGTCGGTTGTCGTCTTCACACCCTCATTTGTAAGTTGTAATAAACATTTTCGTAAAGAATGACTTTATGTTTCTGTAACGAGCGTAGTGGTTTAATGTGGTAGGCGTCTTAATAGGCACCTTACCTGCATCACTTTCCATACTTTCTCCCAGCACTACGCTTTCATGGCTCAAGGACAGGAAGAACCAATGGGGAGGCAGGAAGTGGAGAGAGTAAGGCGTAAGCTACATTACTATGAAAGGGAAAGTCCCCCACTAGGACACTCTCCTCCCCACCCATCCTGACCTTCAAGGCGCTCAGGGCAAGGCGTGGCATTCCAAGCCTTGGCTTGTGACTGGGGCGTGTTAGTGTATTTATGCCTTTGTAGTCCTCACGTGATTCTGAAGAATTAGACAAATGCCGCGAGTCTGGTTATCGTGGCAGTAGTTATAAAAACAGCCCACTCCCATATTTACAGTATAAAAAATGCGACGTAATTTGTTATTTTCAATCTTTTTCATGTGTATGTTCGTTATCTGGCTGTTCTCTGAAGTGGTTTCTGACAGTACGTTTTGTATAAAGGAATTGAGACAAGGAATATAACAAATGTTTTCACTGTAATAACGACTACATACTAAAGTGATTGATGGCCGATCCTGTTTAGCTTGCAGCACAACAACATCCTGAGGTAGAGAGGGAGTCGTGGAGGTCAAGGAGGTTCAATGTCATCCAGGGTCGCCGCACTGTTCCCTCAGGGTGAGGGCCGGGCGGTGATCCTCCTCCTCCCCGCGGTGGTCTTGCGTCAGGCAGCGGTGCGCGTCACGTTGTGGGGCAGAATCAAGGCTGGCGGCCTCCGTGACGGAAATGTCGTGTGTACGTTTACCCAAAGAAAGACAAATGATGGCTCTACGACACGATTAAGGTGGAGGATAAGTGTGACCTGCGTTAGGTGTCGAGGATTTGTCAGTATTATGTTGTTTTCGGGCTGGTCCCGACCCGCGCCCCATCACCACTTGCCCCGCCTTTTGGCTGCTGTCTTGGGGCTCGACTCAAACCTGTTTATCCATAAGGTCTTGAACGATCATCACTTTACTTCTCTATTATGACTTATCATCTCTCTCTCTCTCTCTCTCTCTCTCTCTCTCTCTCGCCGCGTGCCTGAGGGCTAGCGGTGGAGTGGCCATGACCGCTGGCCGGTCGTTGCCTTGCCACTCGGGACGTCCAGCCACCTATAACTGCCAGCCTCCTCCATTCCTTTCCCCCCAGCCGCACACACCCTCCCTTTGTCTCACTCATCTTAACGCTACTGGCTACTGCATCTTTTATCGGATGTCCCTCTGTGCTGGCTCCTCTCTGTTCTGCTCGTCGTCTCTTGAGTAACACCCAACCTTTCTCGACCGCTGGACACTGGAAAGTCCCTCGGCTCGCCCCTTCACGCCTTCCCCCACGTACCACTGTCACCGTCGTCTGTCGCTACCACCTTCTCCCCGCCCACTCGCCACCACCTCTCCATATCATTGCCAACTCTTCCATCCTTAAACCCCCACACACCGCTCCTTTCACTCCCTCGGTCCCGGGCGTCGCCATCCTATCACTCTCAAAATATTGCATCTGTAACCTTCACCCACACCCTTGTTAAAACGCATTCTGCTTTTACATCTTGCTCTCGTTTCCTGCTTAAAGGATTGTCAGTTCATGTCAGTGGGTGAAAAAAAAAAAAATCCTATTACGTCTAATTTTTGATGGCTAACATAACATCTATCCAATTTTTTATAGATAATAATGTCTACTAATGATAATGGCGTTCTTTTTTTATAATGTTAACGTTTACATATTTTTTGATGAGAGAAGAGAAAAGAATCGTGCTCATTATGACCTGACACACATGGAGGGAAGAGGAAAGACTTTTTGTATTTATTATCTTTATGGAACGGAGGTATAGCAGGTGAAAATATTGAGCGGAAGGCGACCTGAAATAATGAGGGGAAAAAAGAAGAATGAGGTAACGCGGAGGAAGAAGCGAAAGTTGTACGCAAACACTAGAGAGAGAGAGAGAGAGAGAGAGAGAGAGAGAGAGAGAGAGAGAGAGAGAGAGAGATATCTGGAAAAAGGGAAAGAATGAATTGCATGTTTAATCTCTCTCTCTCTCTCTCTCTCTCTCTCTCTCTCTGTTAATAAGACCTTCCTAAAGTATCAAGTACTCAATTATTACCTATTAGTTTTATTTCTTGTGCAATATTCTCATTCATTATTATAAATGTTATTATTATCCTTATTATTATCGTTATAATAATAATAATAATAATAATAATAATAATAATAATAATAATAATAATAGTAATAATAATAATGATAATTACTATTATTATTACTATTATTATTATTATTATTATTATTATTATTATTATTATTATCATTATTATTATTATTATTATTATTATTATTATTATTATTATTATTATTATTATTATTATTATTATTATTATTATTATTATTATTTTTATTATCCACAGGTGGAGAATGTTTGTTTTGGCGTTGGTGGTGACTGTGTGCGCGACCTGCGTTAGGTAAGTGTGTGTGTGTGTGTGTGTGTGTGTGTGTGTGTGTGTGTGTGTGTGTGTGTGTGTGTGTGTGTGTAAAAATGGACACCTGACGGGAAATTCCACCTAGGTAAGTCCTTCAAGGAACATACAATATCCGGTAAGGTCACGTCGTGTTAAAACTTCAACACAAAGTAATTACTTACAGGATTTTTTTTCCGTAATTCTATTTGTATTATTCTATCTCCGTAACCCTAAGTAAATTTACTAACTGGAGTTTTTGGAATCCTTTGCTTCATATTTGATAAGTTGTGCTGTGAGAGGTGTCTTTTAAAGTTTACAACCTAAATATGCACAACATTATTCTATTAAACTGAGAAGCCAGAACAGTCAAAGGGTTAAGGGTACACTCGAAAAAAAGGAAAAAAAGATGATAAAGAAGAAGAAGAAGAAGAAGAAGAAGAAGTGGAGGTGAAGGGGAAGGACAAGAATAAGAAGCTGAAACCAAAAGATTACATTTCGGAACAATATAAAAAAGTGAAGGAAGTAAACTTCTTGCAACAACAAAAAAAAAAAAAAGCGAAATTGATGGAGGTGAAATATTGTGACCCTGAGAAACACAGCACCATTTTACTACGTGGAGACAATTTAAATCTATTTTGTAAAGATGAAGAACGACTACTCTGTGGAGGAAGGGGAGAGTCACATCACGAATTTAGGATTCAAGGAAGGATGAGTAAGAAAACCAAGTGATTGTCATGAAAATACGTCTTGAAAATACAACTTTATGCTTCTTCATGACCTGCCCTCCCGCCCTCTCTCTCTCTCTCTCTCTCTCTCTCTCTCTCTCTCTCTCTCGAAACTAGGTCAGATGTGTCTCTTTCTCTATATTGACAGTTCCCTCCTCTCTTCGATGTCGTCCAACCCTGACCTTTCCATTTGAAGGTATTATTGGTTTGAGTTCTTAGTGTCAGTGACAAGCTTGGCGGGTATGCTACATCTATGCGCCAAACCTTCTCTCTTCCTTCTTTTAGTATGACTCACAAGATTGCAAGGAAATAAAATGTCTTCTTTATTCTTCGTTATTTTCAAAGTGTATGGCTTCTTCACTTTATTCCTGCATACTGTATCTGAATTGAAAACGCGAATATGAAACACTACTACTACTACTACTACTACTCTCTCTCTCTCTCTCTCTCTCTCTCTCTCTCTCTAAGCAAGCCAGGGTTATGAGGCGCTGTCAAACCCAAGACTACCAAGCGCCAAGCACCGCATCGTCAACACTTTCTTCACTCACCTCCTTACATTCTTGGGACACGCATCACCTTTTTCTTCATTGATTCTTCACGTTTTATAATGTGTATTTTTCTACTGTGAGGCAATCATGTAAACACGCACAACTTACTGGCGTGGACAACCAAAGCAGGGGAAAGAGAGGGAGAGTCTGGCAGCGCAGTGCAGTCAGTCTAGGCGGCGTGCTGCCTTATAGGGAAAAATACATCGATTTGTTTAACGGCACAGGAAAGGGATGGACGGAGCAAGACTCATTAGAATCCCCAAAAACAAAGCAGCACGTCCATTATGAAGAAGACAAGGGACGTGGTAATTGCATCCTGAAGTCTAGCAGAAAGATAAGCATGTCACAGGGATGGTGAATCGTCCGTGCCGGCCTGTGACTGATTGATAAGCGGTTGTTTTGCTGTTCCTCACGGTGGTGACGTGTCGGTGTTTGCCCCTCGAGATTTGCGGTAATCGCCTGATTGACACCCGAGGCTTTCCTGCAGGGGTGACATGTGAGTTACTGAAGTTTGGCCGGGATGTGGGTGGACCAGAATAGTGGAAGAATGAAGACCCTTTAGTGTTATGAACAATGTGTGTGTGTGTGTGTGTGTGTGTGTGTTTCACTTCACTGTTTGATCTGCTGCAGTCTCTGACGAGACAGCCAGACGTTACCCTACGGAACGAGCTCAGAGCTCATTATTTCCGATCTTCGGATAGGCCTTAGACCAGGCACACACCACACACCGGGACAACAAGGTCACAACTCCTCGATTTACATCCCGTACCTACTCACTGCTAGGTGAACAGGGGCTACACGTGAAAGGAGACACACCCAAATATCTCCACCCGGCCGGGGAATCGAACCCCGGTCCACTGGCTTGTGAAGCCAGCGCTCTAACCACTGAGCTACCTGTTGTGTGTGTGTGTGTATGTGTGTGTGTGTTATGTTGGAACAGGTGGCGAACTCTCATGTCCCTCATACTTCCCCGAACACTTGCCTACTTGCCTCCCATCACTGTTTACAGTAACACGCATCAGTCGAGGCTCGTAAGGACGGAATTAGGACGTGGTGGCAGGCTGGCTTCATCAGTGAGCGGCGTTCTTATCTTATCTGGAGGAATTAGCGATAAGGGAGTCTGTAAAGCCTGTCAATCTACATGGCGATAGCAATGACATGTCATACAACTCAAAGACTATTGTTGTGTTGTATTGCGATGATGTGTGTGTGTGTGTGTGTGTGTGTGTGTGTGTGTGTGTGTGTGTGTGTGTGTGTGTTATGATCAATTTATAAGTAGTTAGATAATCATGTCAAACAAAAGATATAAAAACTCGAGGCACGATCGCACTAATATGTTGGGCGGTCTGTACTACACACACCAGAGGTACAAATAACAAGTATTACTCACACAGGACTGCTACAAGTCACATGCAGAGTAATATATGTCTACACTCTAAATAAAACACCTTTCCTTTATTCTTATTGAACCTATTCAGTAATGACCGAGCAACTTTGTGCCTGTCTGTTCCCATCACCTCCTAACAATGTTCCTCTTAATTGTGTTAGTATTGATCAAACAGCATGGACAAGGTACTTATTCCAAACTCTACATTGTTCATTGATCAATTAACATGACTTTATTTACACTTACACTTATCTGTAGGGAGCACCGCAATTTTGTCTTGATACCACACTCGTGCTTGGAATCATGAGTAACTCAATTGAATTTCAGAATGTGCGTTATAAATTTTTCTGGAGTATCTCAGTTAGTATCAGTAGGATCACAGTGATACTTTGCCACAGTTTGTTTCACACCCTTCGCTTATATTTGTCTGCATAGTGCATTATGAGAAAGATGTGAGTAAAGCACATGCTCTTGAAACTTGAAGGGAAATAACGGAAAAAAACGACAGTAATCGCAGTTAGATAATTTGGTGATTATAGCGTCGTTTCATTTCGATTTTTCCTTGAAGTGTCAAGAGTATGTGCCTTACTTACACACCTTTCTGATAATGTAATATACTGACAAATATTAGCGGAGGGTGAGAAACAAACTGTGGCAAAGTATCACAGTGATCCAACAGATACTGTATAACACCACTGAAGCCCGTAAGTGACCTTGCAACTCAGAACGAATTATATTCCAGTGTTACGTGATGGTTCATGATACAAGAAAATAAACAAGGGCTCGGATTAATTAACTTTCTAAATTTATTCCTCAAATACAACACACACACACACACACACACACACGGTAGCTCAGTGGTTAGAGCGCTGGCTTCACAAGCCAGAAGACCGGGGTTCGATTCCCCGGCCGGGTGGAGATATTTGGGTGTGTCTCCTTTCACGTGTAGCCCCTATTCACCTAGCAGTGAGTAGGTACGGGATGTAGATCGAGTTGTTGTGACCTTGTTGTCCCGGTGTGTGGTGTGTGCCTGGTCTCAGGCCTATCCGAAGATCGGAAATAATGAGCTCTGAGCTCGTTCCGTAGGGTAACGTCTGGCTGTCTCGTCAGAGACTGCAGCAGATCAAACAGTGAAACACACACACACACACACACACACACATACACGATAAAAAGTGAGTACGTGACAAAAGCACCAATAAATTTAGAGTGAATGGCAATAGTAAATGACATTAGTATCGAAAGACAAACACAATGAGACTCAAACTTGACTCGATTCTGTAAAAACACAACTATGTAGGAACAATTACACATAAACACTGCTTCTCTTGCTGGCTGACGTGGTGGTGACGGCGATGGTATTGTTCTGTTACAGGGCGACCCTCGACTTCAGCATTGACACTACATGGAACGGCGGCGCCCTTGACCACACGCCCGTCAAGTTCAGCCTTTCCACCAGCGCCGACCAGCAGTACCTTTTCTTCAACATCACAGCGCCCTTCTTCAACGACCCGCCTGCACCCCCGGGAACTCCTGGCCAGCCCTTCTATGGCCTTTGGGATTACGAAGGTAAGAGAGAGAGAGAGAGAGAGAGAGAGAGAGAGAGAGAGAGAGAGAGAGAGAGAGAGAATGTAGGTTGTAGTAATAGGTATAGCGTGACTTGTTTTATTTTTTGTTTATCATTTTTATGTATTATAATTCAGAAAATTAGTGAACCTTAGACTAATGTTTGCTCTTTGTATGCCTATATTGTTGTTGTTTTGTTGTTGTTGTTGTTGTTGCCATACATAACCTGCATAGGGTGAATACATCTAACCTTTATTTCTTTCTCTCTTCCCTCCTTTTCTCCCCTCTGCAGTAGTGGAAGCGTTTTTCCTGAACAATGCCAATCAGTATCTCGAGGTTGAGGTTTGCCCGTGAGTATCTGCCTCCCCCACAGCACCTCCCTCCCACATAGCATCCTCCCTAACAGCTTCCTCCACAGCATCCTGACTTCTCCCCCCTGCATCACCCTGGCTTCCCAATTCACACCACACAGCATTAACAGCCTCACTAACATCACCCTACTACCACCACAGTGTCCTATCAACCAAACAGCACCTTGCCTCCCCTACAGCACCCTGCTTTCTCCACATCAACCTGCCTTTTCGACAACACCCTATTTTTTCATAACACTCTGCCTCCTCCATAGCATCCTGCCTGCCCCACAACATCCCCCATATATTCTTCCCCATAAAGTGCATCCTGCAACATCTTGTCTCCAAGTTCAGTCACATAAACGATAATTCAGTTGACAGCATTACCCTTGCAAGTACAGTAACGCGTGTGTTGGTGGCTGCGTTACAGGTGGGGTCAGCATATCGTGTTGCTGTTGAGTGGCCAGAGGATCACTGTGCGTCACTCCCTACAGATGAAGGTGGAGACGGACATAGGTGTCAACACGTGGACAGGCTCAGCGGCCATCCCCGTCACCTACCTGCCCGAGAGGGTGAGTTTGTTTGTCCGCAACACCTGTTTGATTCCCACGTCCTCGTGTCTTCTGCCGCCCCACTGTTCTCACTGACTGCATTTTTTTTTATCTTTTCTTTTTCGTATTTTCCTTTTTTCCGTAGTTTTGTTCTGCCCATATACCAACAGTGAATATTTACCGGCTGAAATATTCCCTTTTTTATCTCTTTTTCTTTTTTCAGTTTTGCTCTGTCCATATGCTCGCTGAGAAAAATTAACTAAAATACTCTCTTTATTCTCTTCCTTTTTTTCTCTCTGGTTTGTTTTGTCCTTCTACTAGTAATGAACATTTGCTGGTTGAGAATACACCCTTCAGTGTGAAACTAAACAAACAGGCTGTTTTTTGTCACCTGTTGTATTCCTTCTTTCACGCTGTTATATCTCTTTATGTATCACTTTTTTCATCTCTCTTCGTAATGTTCGCTTGCATCACCAAGGAATATGGAATCTTACGTCACTGTACTTTATCATTTGTATTTGCTTCCTTCTCCTCTCCTCAACGCATCCTTTCCCTTGTCCTCACCTCAGCTATATAACCTCTTCCTTTTACTTTTCCTTAACCTCACCTAACTTTCCTTCGCATTTCTTTATATCAACACGTCTTCCTATCTCCTTCTTACTTCTCTCTTTCTTTTTTTTCCCTCGGCACTTACTCCCGTCACTTATCTCTCTCTCCCTCCCTTTCCTAACACTCTCTCCCTCACCTCGCCTCTCTCCGCTCCCCAGGTTACCTTGTTCAACGCCTACGCCATCCACGGGTCAGGCGCAGATCGTGTGTACGAAAGTTTGTATCCGGCTCCCAGCACGGCGCCCAACCCAGACTTGTATGTATCCACTCACTTACTTATATGTGTGTGTGTGTGTGTGTGTGTGTGTGTGTGTGTGTGTGTGTGTGTGTAGGGAAACTGACTAATTTATTGTACTCTCTCTCTCTCTCTCTCTCTCTCTCTCTCTCTCTCTCTCTCTCTCTCTCTCTCTCTCTCTCTCTCTCTCTCTCTCTCTCTATTGTCCTTGTCTTTCTCTAGCCTTCAGAGGTGATTGATGGTTACAAAGCATGGCAAAATAAGCATTATCTAAACAGAACACACACACACACACACACACACACACACACACACACACACACACACACACACACACACACACACACACACACACACACACACACACACACACACACACACACACACGTTACTTTGATAAACACACCCTGTACAAGATACGTATTCTCTGTCGTGAGAAAGGCACAGTATGCATGGCGCATTAAAAAAAAAAAAAAAAATCACATGATAACTTGTGATGTGCGACTGCATTTCAGTACCTTCTCATGTACTGGTTTTTTAAGTGAGAGGGTTACTGACCCAGGGAAAAAAGGCGAAAAAAAATCTTAAAAAGATGCCAGTCCCTAAAAAGAAGTCAATCCAGAATTAGAGCGATTATAACGTTGAAAGGATTGTTTAAGTTATGAATATTTTCTTTTCCTTTTTGCCAGCCACGCTCTGGAGTACTTCAAGCCTATTGACCTCTCCAGCATCCTCCCCACGCAGGCCGGGGACCCCATGAGTCAGCTGTGGATGGACTCCCTGCAGGGGTGAGTGAATCCTGGTGGGTGGAGGAGAACAGTTAGGCAGATACTTTCATGTCTGTAACCTCATCTGATGTCGGTTCTCCTTCACCGCTGGAATCCGGGCGGCTGTTTGAAACTTTTAACATAGTTTTCTTTATGTAAGAGTTGTGTGAGACTGGACACTTTCATAGTGGGAATTTTACAGGACAATACATAAATCCGACTATTACTGGAGCTCCCATTAAGCTTAGTAAGATCATCTAATTGACGAAAATGGCATCGGTTTCAGAGAGTTAAGCTAGATATAACGTGTTGAAGTTTAGAATGTGACTTCAAGATATTGTTGTTGGCGTAGGGAATAATAATGTAGTTATAGTTCTGTTTGTATTATTCTTTCTTTACTTGCAATCGTTCAGGCACATTCAAGTACAAGTGTCTTACTATAACCAGCACCCAAAGAATGTGGTGTTTTTATTATGGTTCTCACTATATTAATTTTTTTTTTAATGATATTTATGCTTTTCCCTACTTGCACATTGTAGTGTTTCGCGTGTGTCTACAATCTGACGAAGGCTGTGATTATATTTACAATATTTCTTTGCTAGACTGTTCCGTTACGATATCGCCACCACCTGGAATGACCTGCCACTGCCCACCCCACGGGTTGAAATCACCCTGCAAGGCTTTGAGGTGTGTGCGACGTGTGATGTGTGGGGTTGGGGGGAGAGCAGCGTGTGTTGATTGATCATATTTTATTAGCTCATTGCACATTAAGGCCTCAATCCCACATATTTAACAAAATATAATACCAGCTAATGTGCATAGCTGTAATGAACAGATAACATTAAATAACTTCATCTAAGAGAAGCTGTAATAAAACAAATTTGAATGAAAGAAGTGTGTGTAGGTGAATGTTCTAGTTTTTACGTTTGTGTACCTGCGTCTCTGTGTCCAGCCTTGACTTCACCTGCTGCTCCCTCAGGCTGGCGTAGAGATGAACGTGACGGCTCCGTTCTACAATGATCCTGCTCCTCCAGGCACCCCCGGCAAGCCCTTCTACGGCCTCTGGGACTATGAAGGTCAGTCACCTCGCCTCCCTCAGTGACCCCTTGCTTTCTGCCACTCAATGTTACTCTAGAATCTAGATTATTTCAGTAGGGCATAATACAGATGAGTGCCTTTTTTTTCATAGGTTTTGGTACATGTTTTTCTGTGTATATTTTTTTTATTTATCCATCCATTCTGAGTGTGGATATGTGTGAGATGCTTTCAGTGAGATGATAGGAAACTGCTTATTTTTCATGTGTATGTGTGTGTGTGTGTGTGTGTGTGTGTGTGTGTGTGTGTGTGAGAGAGAGAGAGAGAGAGAGAGAGAGAGAGAGAGAGAGAGAGAGAGAGAGAGAGAGAGAGAGAGAGAGAGAGTGAGAGTTCCATAATCAATCATTTGCTCAAAATAACCATACGTATAGTTGTGTGTCGTGGTGACGTTCCTACTTTGGCGTGCTAATGCTGTCCTCGCCTTACAGTGGTGGAGATGTTCTTCCTCAACAAGAATGACGAGTACCTGGAGGTGGAATTGGGGCCGTGGGGACAACACCTGCTGCTGCTTCTTCAGGGGGAGAGGAACCCCATCAGACACTCCCTGGCTCTGGACTATATCATTACGGAGAGGACTGACCCTGTGGGGAACCAGCCGGTGAGTGGAGGGCTGAGGGAGGGGGAAGGGAAAGGAAGTGTCTACGTCCTGCACGGTAACAGCTGCTAGATTTTGTATGGCACGATGCTCTCTGTCATTAGAAAAAAATTAATGGAA
>NC_059272.1:10734549-10772049 GCF_017591435.1 Portunus trituberculatus | reverse complement strand
CACTTCAAGGCTTGCCCATTGAAGTTAATCTCTCCCCAGAGGACGCCTTCATAGTACAGCACATTCTGTCTCGGCAAAATCTTGGATTCCAGAATGCTAACAATCAAGCTCGACGAAATCAACAAAATCAACATCAGCAACCCTTCCCACGCGATCAGGAGCCGAGCGCTTCAATAGGTCAGCAGTTCCAGCCTCCTCGTGTCCAACAGCTTCAACCTCCTCGCGATCAACAGTTCCAGCCTCCACGTGACGAGCAGTTCCAGCCTCCACGTGACGAGCAGTTCCAGCCTCCACGTGACGAGCAGTTCCAGCCTCCACGTGATGAACAGTTCCAGTATCCACGTGACGAGCAGTTCCAGCCTCCACGTGACGAACAGTTCCAGCCTCCACGTGACGAGCAGTTCCAGCCTCCACGTGATGAACAGTTCCAGCCACCACGTGACGAGCAGTTCCAGCCTCCACGTGACGAACAGTTCCAGCCTCCACGTGACGAACAGTTCCAGCCTCCACGTGACGAGCAGTTCCAGCCTCCACGTGACGAAGAGTTCCAGCCTCCACGTGACGAGCAGTTCCAGCCTCCACGTGACGAACAGTTCCAGCCTCCACGTGACGAGCAGTTCCAGCCACCACGTGACGAACAGTTCCAGCCACCACGTGACGAACAGTTCCAGCCACCACGTGACGAACAGTTCCAGCCTCCACGTGATCAGCAATTCCAGCCCCCACGTCGCCAGCAGTTCCAGCCTCCACGTGACGAGCAATTCCAGCCCCCACGTGGCCAGCAGTTCCAGCCTCCACGTGATCAGCAATTCCAGCCCCCACGTGACCAGCAGTTCCAGCCTCCACGTGACGAGCAATTCCAGCCTCCACGTGACGAACATTTCTCTACACCCAAGAAGCAGAAGCAACCTCATCGTCGTCCGCCCTCAGCAGAGGAGGAGCAGCTCTCGCCGTCACGTGAGGGAGAGGCACCGTTAGCTGTGGAGGAGGAGATTGGCATACAGGAGGTGAAGGAAGTTATCGCTTCTTTGACTGAGGGAGAAGCAGCCCTGCCGCCACCCCACCCCATCTGCTTCTCTCCAGGCCTGGTTCCCGACGAGCACCGCTGCTGGGTGTTCCACGAGTGCGAGCTGGTGGACGGCCAGTGGCAGGTGTACTCATGGAAGTGCATCAGAGGCCATGTGTACGATCCTTTCAACGTGGCGTGCGTGCCGGGCAGGTGTCGGAGGCGTGGTTAGGAATGCTTGCTGAGAGACACCTTGAGTATAGCCTTTCCTTATCCCGGTGTTTCCTGAAGGGCGATAGTTTCTTCAGTGTGAGTGTGGCTCTCTCCCGAGCCTTTGCAATGTCTCTCTAGCGGTCGCAGCTGCTGACCAAGGTGCAGCTTTAGAGGACTCAGTCTGTGTGACGTATGATGACTTTAGGGGAAACTGTATTCCATTTCTATATCCTTTTCCCCTGCACACTCCCGCAAAGGATTCCACAGTGAGGGTAGGATTACCTCCTGCATGTTTGCTGCCTGACTGAACTTCAATAAAAAAGTGTCTTTTTTCTTGAGTGTCTAAGTCACCACACGAACTATATATATATATATATATATATATATATATATATATATATATATATATATATATATATATATATATATATATATATATATCATTAAGGCTGGTTCACACGTGTCACTATGCGGCGGGATATGCCAGCCGCTAGAGTTTTGTGCTGGGTTTTGGCGCCTAGCGGCTGGAGGAACTGCAAAACAAGACTGACATGTTGGTCTTGTCTAGCCGCTAGCGGCTTTGTTTACACTGTGACGTCACGGAAGGTTTTGAACATGTGGATGTCCAGAGACAAAGAGGAAGATGTTAGAAAAAGTGAGGAACAAATAGCAAGTCTGGGAGAAAAAAATGAGTAGTAAAGAAAGAAGAAAAAAAAAAAAAACGTACCCTACGTAGTACTCCATTGGATGAGATCGCTGGCACTCGCTAATGATTGCTTCTGTGCAGGGCGTTGTTGGAGGTGAGGATTGAATACTTTGATGATTAAATCTATCGCAATTGTGCATAATCTTTTGTTAAGATGAACACTCTTCTTATAAGAAATGTAGGCCAACCGGCCGATATTTCCCAGCCGCTATGCGTGGACGTATTCCGGCTAGCAGGGTTCTGTCGATACTTCTTGTGACTAGCATTTCCAGCCGCATATTGACATGTGTGAACCCGCCCGTAAATATGATCAAGAGATGAAGTTGAAAAAAAGTTAAACTAAATATAAATGTTACTCCTAAAGAGACGTTTTCTCTGGTTTAGTTCCAAAATAATTGATGGATAACTATGATATTTTGTAGTGACTAGCTTTTAGAAATGAAAGAGAATAAGTATATCAGAAACTTACGTACTCGATATACTTAAAGAAAAAAGTGTACAGATGATGTGAAAATATGTAACGAGAAAACTTGCGAGTTGTGTGAGCATTTCCGAAATACTGTCCCAAATATTTTACTGTGGCTGTGAAGAAACAATGTAGTTGCTGTGGCATGAATTGGTTAGGTTGAGGGATCATATGGTATATCACCAACTATCTATAAAATGAAGTTTTAAGGGTGTAGCAGATTTTGATGACGTTCTGTGGTACTCAAAGCTGTAGTGGAGATTCAAGGATGGATATTTCTAATGGATTCCGCGGGATGCATCTGACTTCAGCTTCTATTTAGATTTCTGAGCTTCACTTCCCAGGGAGAAGTATTCCTGCTAGGTTTGTTGTGAAGATCGCCAGGAGCATGTGTTGCCCCTTTCAACAGTGTTACAACCTGGAAGTGGTAATAAGGAAACCCAGCTGATGAGTGTGCCTTTTATGTGTGTGTGTGTGTGTGTGTGTGTGTGTGTGTGTGTGTGTGTGTGTGTGTGTGTGTGTGTGTGTGTGTGTAGTATAAACACTCTTCATTAGATACAGGCAACCTACTTGGTCTTGATAATGCCTAATAGCACACCAATTCACTCACCTGCTATTGATTGGCAATCACATGTTAGAATATCTATAAAACTTATGCAAATTAATGTATGGACCGATGATCTTCTGAATGAGAGAAATTTGAAAAATGAGAGAGAGAGAGAGAGAGAGAGAGAGAGAGAGAGAGAGAGAGAGAGAGAGAATCTTATTTCTGCTTTCTGTCATTATTGTAACCATATTTCTACTGTGTTCCATTTTATGTTCTCTCTCGCATGCAAGATCTCACAATACTGATGCATTTCTCAGCAAAAATGTCAATCTACCAAAACCAAATATTTAAAACTTGGCGGCACAGCGATACGTCATGGTGGGGAGACTGCACTGCGCAGCACACATAGTAGTCCATTAGCAATTGGCCGCGCGGTAACTAAGCATTGTCGGGAGTGTTTTCAAGTGAGTCTCGTCTTTGAGGGCCTACGCGTTTCTCGTCTTCGCCCTCGTTATTCGCTTCGTTCCCGTCATTCTTCACATCCGCATCACCACCGGGAAGTAAAAGGATATTGGAGTGAGGTGAGTACATCAGTGTATCCTGCTTATGGGGACGGGGAAAGGACCCAGAATGGTTACATTGTTGACCTGCATGAGCTGGTTTGTCTTGGTTTGAAGTAAGATGAAAGGTTAGGGAGTGGAAGGTTATGAAGCATGAAGGTGATCTGAGGACGTGTCCAAATCTGTCAGACCCGTTCAGAGAGGCTGTCAAATTAGTGTTGTCGAGATGTAGCCTATACAGTGATGTGCCGTGCGTCACAATGAAGGAAAAGTTGCGTCTACTCTACACGTATTCCGAAAAATTGCAGATGTAATATTTCACCTCAGGGATGAATACTTACGAGGTTAGCGAGCAGCAACATCCGATGGCAAGTGTAGCTGAGTAATTTTCCTTTGTTTTAGTGGTTATGTTAGGCAGCATTGTGACAACATTGGTGAGTGACATATTTCTGTGCAAAGCTGAGTTGTGAAGCCAGTTGAATTTGTGTTTTTGAATCTGTTAAAATGGAGAGGAGGTTTAGCAAATGAGGCCTATGTTTCTTAGGTAGAGTCAAGTGATAGAGGAAGGAAAAAGGAATAAGGCGGAATCATGGCACCACTGCTCGTCTTCCCTCTCCTTGCTCCCCCTTCCTCCCTCTCTCGCCTCCTCTCCCCATGCTTTCCGCTTCTGCCCCTCCCCACCATAACGTCATCGATGGCGGTATATTTAATAAGTTTTGGGAGTAATTTCTTGTTTTGTTCTTCGTCGTTTGTAGGAGAGAAGCACTGTTTGTGTTTGTAAGATGGTTCTTCCATAAATTATTCTTCTTTTCCTCACAACCTTTCTCCGCATCTCCTCCGCACACATCCCATCACGCTCTCTCGAGTCCTTTCCTCCTCACACTAACACATTCCTTATTCCATACATTTTACCTTTCTACAGACTCTCCGACACATCCCCTTCTCGTCCCTTCTCGTCCCTTCACATCCTCTCTCTCTCTCTCTCTCTCTCTCTCTCTCTCTCTCTCTCTCTCTCTCTAGCGCCTAAACACTCACAACCTCTAGTCTACCACACGAACTCACCCACCCACCGACACACACATCTACACACACACACACACACACACACACACACACACACACACACACACACACACACAGGATTGTGTGTGAAGTTAGTTGATATATAATTTCTAGGCCATTGTTGTTTGAAAATCCAGAGTACCTTACGAGGTGTGAAAAATATGATGGGATTTTGTTATTACTACTACTACTACTACTACTACTACTACTACTACTACTACTACTACTACTACTCAACAACAACAACACCAACAACAACAACAATAATAACAACAACCGCTACTACTACTACTACTACTACTACTACTACTACTACTACTACTACTACTACTACTACTACTACTACTTTTGTACTTTTGTACTTCTCCACTACTACTATTAAAGCTACACTACTACTACTTTTGTACTTCTTTACTACTACTATTTCTACTATTACTACTACTACTACTACTACTACTACTACTACTACTACTACTACTACTACTACTACTACTACTACTACTACTACTACTACTACTACTACTACCCAACTCGTTCTAATGCACTTTTTCTCCTTATGTACATATATGTAGTCTTTTAAGTAGTTTTCTCATCACCGTAATATAATGTTCATTCTGGTTCTCGATATCGGTACACTTTCAAGGTGTTGGGTTCTTCTTCAGCCAAGTCTCTTCTTCGGTGCCTTGTTTTGTGAGTTAGGGTTTGATTTTTTATTCTAGCAAGGTGTGCTTTTCTTTATTGCGTTGTTTTGATATATAATTAATTTGTAAGCATCAAAACTCCAGGTAGCTCTTCACTCTGCATCACTAAGAAAGCAACAAATGTTCCCTATGAATGCTGGAGCAAAGAACGTCCCAACCCATCAATGCCCGAGACTTAGACACCTTTCTTCTCTTATCAGTCCTGGACTCACAACTGGTCGAATGGACAGCTTCATATCGGTACTGTTGATCAGGCGTATGTACTTCAGGGGCAGGCGTGGGAAATTCAGGGTAGTCATACGAAGGGCTTACAATGGTACTCTTTTAATTATGAAGGATGCTGCTGACAAACTGGCTTTATTACAACTAGAGCGACGCGGCTCACGGTGTGTCACGTGGTATTACAGGGCAGGCGGAGGCAGGTCTCACCCCGGGAACGGCTATCATAGAATAGTACAAAAATAGCTTCTCCTCTGTTCCCGGGCCGAGACGTGCAGATAGCGAGTTAGGTTCTCACACAGATATCAAAATAATATGATTACTCTCTAGATCTGATACAAGTAACGACACAGGGAACTTCGGAGGAGTCTAAGGAGGCTGGAGATGGCTGACGCGCCACAAACACAGATGAAGGAGGGAAAAACGGGGAAATGAGTGACAGGCAAAGAAAACGAGAGAGAGAGAGAGAGAGAGAAAAAAAAACATGTTCCAGGTTCCACCGGAGTCCAGGGAGGGGAGGGTCCATTTTCTGTGACTGACTGGGGCTATTGGAGGGCAGACTGAGGCAGAGACATGAAGGGCGGGATGGAAGGAGGGGAGGGCCAGACGGGTCGGTGGCTGAGCATGACACTGGAATGACTTCACTGTGTGCGCGGTCAGCTCGGCCGTATCACAGACGTACACCCAGGGGAGCCTCGCTGATCCGTGCACGTTGAAGGTAAAGAAAGGCGGAGAGATAGAGAGGGAGACCGAGAGGATAACAGGGACCAGAAGGGTTCTGGAGAGGCTTTTTGTCATGTCTCAACCGCGGGACTGTCTACGGCTGGCAAGGATGGAGAGAGAGAGAGAGAGAGAGAGAGAGAGAGAGAGAGAGAGAGAGAGAGAGAGTTAAAGAATAGAGGGAAAAGAGGCTATGTATATATATTTTTTTACATATATATTGTTATTTTTAAAGAGAGGTTGCTGGTGTGTGAAGCCGTCTATGTCTACGGATAAACCTTAACTCTATTATCGTCATCCTTAACCTGCTTCCTTGACCCTTCGTGCCAGCATCTACGCCACACACGTACACATAGAGATCTGATATGATAAATAGCCAGCGGACAGGCATGCGTGTGCTCTAATGCTATACAAACCTCGGCTCCTTCCACGTGTGACTTGATTATCTACAACATATGAATCGATATCTTATTAAGTGATATCATATTGTTTTTTACCTAAACATCATCTTTTTACAGGGACACTACATATATATTTTTCCTCATAAAAAAGCGAGAAATCTACCGGTAATCGTCTATAATCCATTAAAATTGTACAAAATGTTGAAAGTTTGACTTCCGTGCGAGGGTTCTTTTTTTTTTATTCTTTTTATATATATTTTCATGGCAGCAAGAGTCCTTCGCTGTTGTTGCTGTAGCTGTCACAGACACGTACTACTGAGGTAAACTTAAGACTCCCGCGACTGCTGACGGTATGACCATGTTCAAGGATGGTTGTGGTGATAGTGGTGGTGACACTGGTGGTAATAGTGAGGGACTATTTAGTCATCACCCAAATCCAACCAATGTATGTATGGGTGTGCGTGTTGAAAGGAGAGTGGGAGGAGAAGAAAGATTCAATGTGTGTGTGTGTATGTGTGTGTGTGTGTGTGTGTGTGTGTGTGTGTGTGTGTGTGTGTGTGTGTGTGTTTAATGAGAGGATTTTTCCAAGAAGAAGAGATGATGAAGGCGTGGTTCAATGTGGTAATGAGACGGTGTGGCGTTGAATGAAGTGGAATGAGGTGGATGGGAGAAGAGTGGATGGAAATGTGTGTGTGTGTGTGTGTGTGTGTGTGTGTGTGTGTGTGTGTGTCGGGAGGTGGCAGATGACGAGAGGATGGAGTAAGGGTGAGGTGAGAGGGGTGGGGACGAAGATATCCAGGTTCTCAGCAGCGCAATTCAGCCTTCTCTTCTTTGCATTTTGTTTGTTTTCTCTCGGAACACCGACTGACCCTTCCGACTCCCTCGCGCGGGATATGTTGAGAGGACACACGACCTGTAGCGTCTTCCTTCCCCTCAGCCTCGCCGGTTTGTGTCCCGGTGATAACACGATGCCAGGTCAAGAAATCCACGCGCACGCACGCACGTACGCGCACACATACACACACACACGATCGAGGAGGTGGAAAAGATTGGGGGTGGATGGATGGATGGATGGATGGATGGATGGATAGAGGGAGGGGAAGGGACACAACACGACAACATTCCAGCTGATACAGGGAGGGTGGTGGGTGGTGTGGGTAGTGGTGGCGTGGGTGGGTGGTGCGGGAGGATTGGTGTGCAGCACCAGCGGCTCCACCAGGCCCCGCTGAACACGCACACACGTTTGTTGGCCGCCTTTGCCCTTGGAATCCTTGGTCGCATGGAGGAGGAGGCATCGTGAAGGGCACCGCCGCCTGTTGCCGACGCGCTGGCCAATATTGCACTGTTTGTTGCAGAGAGAGAGAGAGAGAGAGAGAGAGAGAGAGAGAGAGAGAGAGAGAGAGAGAGAGAGAGAGAGAGAGAATCTGTCACGGCCATAATTTACCTTGCCGTGTAACAGGAGCAGCTTGACATCACCCTCCTCCACATGCCTTACTTTCACAATTCACTGTTCGCGCGCAGGTGTGCAGCAGCACCTTGGAGGCGTGCGGAGGGACACTCAAGTTTGAGGGAGTCTGTCAGTCTTATCGCGTGGTGCGCTGGTGTGTCCGATGGCTGCTTCAGGCTGACGCACAAATCTACCCCAGTAACAAGGAAAAATC
Organism: Portunus trituberculatus; assembly: GCF_017591435.1. Taxonomy (NCBI): domain Eukaryota; kingdom Metazoa; phylum Arthropoda; class Malacostraca; order Decapoda; family Portunidae; genus Portunus; species Portunus trituberculatus. The sequence goes on along the minus strand of NC_059272.1, from coordinate 10,763,787 downwards.
AACTAGAGTATCACAGAGTTCAGGGTTTGTCTAAGAAATGCCCATTCCCAAAGATAGCGCTTATGACGTCACTTCCGGACCGCGGGGGTCAGGCGGGGTCACATATTTCCCCGATGCCTGGCTTCATGCCGGACCGCGGAGGCATGAGTCCCAGCCTCAGCTGGCATGGTCTGGCCTCGCCTCGCCCTGGAGTGCGGTGATGAGTGCTGCGGGGAGTTGCGGCGGATAGAATGTCTGGCCGTGACTGCGGGGCTGCGGGGCTGAGGATCCAACCAAGCGGGACGGGAGACTAGAGTGAGAGGAACTAAGGTGGTGCACGAGGGGCGGTCAGGCGGGCCCCGGGTGGACGCTCTGAGGCGAGTCACTTTTCTTGGTTGACACATGAAATAACACATGAAACGAAACTGGGGATTTCCAGCGACGCGAAGGTGAGATCTTTGCACTTTGGAAGCAGGAGTCACCCTGTCGGCGCGACGCTGCTGCTGCTGCCGCCGCTCATGGGGCGGGAGGAGGGGTGGGGGAGGGGTCCACCTTGGTCAGGGAGGGTCATGGCAGCTGAACATCTGCCACACACCGTCAACTTTTAGTCCTCCCAGAGTGCACAGTCTGACCGCCGTCCTCCGTGCCTCCCGCGGCCCTCACACGACGCCGGACTGCGCTACGCATCACACTGTGTCGGTGGCCGGAGAGGAGGCGTCGCTGCGCACGGCGGGAGGGTGGCGAGGCTGGCCAGGTCACTCGGGATAGCACTGGGGCCGGCTACTGACGGGGCCGTGGACCACCTCAGTCCTGCAAGGAAAAACACGGTCTTTTAACGGAACATTCTCGTCTTGAGAGATTATTGGTTAATAATTTGGTAGAGACGCGATCTGTCACCACGACACAAGACAACTCACGTCTAGGAGTGGCGGAGATCACGTGCGTGTCAATGGCATGACTTCAGGGGCAGGAGAGGGACACGGGGCCGCGTCAGGAGTGGGTTGGGGCTCTGCCTCGGGAGGTGCTCCTTCTAACAACTCACCCTCGCACCCGGGGCCTGTAGGAGGGATACTGCTGCAGGAGGACCGCGACACCATAGGTTACCTTACCATCAACTCGCGCGCATATGTACACCTACACACACACACACACACACACACACACACACACACACACACACACACACACACACACACACACACACATGTGCACACCCATCTACACACACCCACCTACACACACACACACACACACACACACACACACACACACACACACACACACACACACACACACACACACACACACACACACACACACCACCCACACACACACACACACACACACACACACACACACACACACACACACACACACACACACAAGGAGCTAACGAGACTCACCCGATGCTCGCTTGGGCACCGGAAGCATATTCTCGCCCTCCCTTTCTCTCTTCACTCTGAAGTCCACCATTTTATCCTCCTCCCTCGCCTGGTGAAGGAGCGCAGCAGCCACGGCCGGAGGAAGGGAAGGTGGGAGAGGGGAGTGGATGGAGGTGGGTAGCGGAGAGTGGATAGATGTGGGGAGAGGTGAGTGTAAGGAGGTAGAGAGAGGAGAATGTAGAGAAGTTGGAAGCGGAGAGTGAAGTGATGATGGGAGAGGGGAGGCCAATGTTGCAGGGAGAGAGGTGACTAAGGAGGCTGGAAGTGCTAGGGGAGAGGGCGAGGTGAGGGAGGGCGAGATGGAGGAGGTGGTTTCCGGGGTGGAGACGCTGGTGCCGTTGGCTTTAGAAGCGCCGTCTTGTGGAAGGTCACGACAGCCGTCACGAATCTTGTGGGTCAACATGTGCTGCTTCATATTCCCCTACACGGGAGAAGCAGAGTTAGTACATACGCCTGGCAGGAGGACGTGGGGCGGGAGTGTATTGTTTATTTAGTTGCACAAATATTCATACAAGTAAAGAAAAATTGGATATGTGTATATATTCATCTTGATATAAGATCAAAGCACACTAACATGTAGGAAAGAGTAGTAATAGGTATACATGCTTCGAAAAGAGTCTGCCAGGTATAGACTTGACAGATTCTTGAAGCTTCTCTTATTTTCTTGTTCTCATGTTCGTATATTGTAAGGGAAAGAAAGTCTTGACAGAGGAAGGAACAACGGAAGATGAGGTGGAGGACGATTAGCTGGTGAAGTGAGTCTTACAAAGTAAGGAAGGAGAGGAGTTGGGAATGGAGACGAAAGAAGAAGGAAAATGTTTAGGGTCAGCGGCCGAGAACCTCACCTTAGTGGAGAAGCCTCGGTCACAGATAGAGCACTTGAAAGGCCGCTCCTTGGTGTGCGAGCGGTAGTGGATCTCCAGCGCTGACTGACAGGCGAAGGTCTTGAAACACAGCTGGCACGTAGTGTTGCCTCGACCTGTCGACCATCGATACGATGAAAAACGTGTTTGTGTGTATGTGTGTGTGTGTGTGTGTGTGTGTGTGTGTGTGTGTGTGTGTGTGTGTGTGTGTGTGTGTGTGTGTATGTGTGTGTATTCATTCTAGTGTATAGATCTGGGCCTTTCCTTATTTCAGTTTGTATGACCACAAATTTATACATGATGGAAGACAGAGAGAGAGAGAGAGAGAGAGAGAGAGAGAGAGAGAGAGAGAGAGAGAGAGAGAGAGAGAGAGAGAGAGAGAGAGAAAACGTGTCTATCTTGTATTTCCTATAATTTCAAGCTGGTGTTTTGTTGAATTTTGGGCATTGTGACAAGGAGCAGGGCTCCACGGTACCTGGAACATTGGGCAGGAAGAGCGGGTTGAGGCCTGGCAAACTGTGTGTGCTCGGCGTCATGGCAGCGGTTGTGAGAGGTGGTGGGAAGAGGCCGAAGGGAGAATAGAGGTTGGGGTGCGGGCGGGACACCAGGTCCAGCGGGAGTGAGATTCCACCATCCTGGCTACCAGTGCTGACGGCGGGGCTGACGGCGCTTCCCAACACCTGTTGCTGATCAGATGGTGACACTTGGCTATCACCGCCTGGGGCGTCGTGAGATCGATCACCAATGTCTGAGTAATCTGAGGGTGTGGGCGACACAGACACCCGTGGGGATGTCATGCCGTTGAATGAGTCTTCTCGGGCCCTCATGGTGAGATCCTCTGCCGTGCGCTGCTCTGCGCTTCCCGTCGAAGAAGATCTGGACGAGGTGCTAAAAGGCCGCAAATACTTGTCGTCCTCCGTGCCGCGCTCCTCGCTTTCCATCATCTCGCGGTGCCGCATGGCTTCCGGGGACAGCTGGAATCGCAAATGAAGAGGAAGTGGCGGGAAGCCTTGGAGGGGCGGCGGAGGAAGCGGGAAGCCAGAAGGCATCATCTGTGGCAAGGAGGTGGGAGTGTGCATGTGTGGGTAGTCTCTCACTTCGGCGGCGGCGATTTGCTCAGGACTAAGGTCTGTGGGCTCTCCCGTGTGCTGACGGATGTGTTGTTGTAACACCAGCGCGTTGGTGTACTTTTTGTGGCACACCGGACACTGATGCAACATGCGCATGGGCGGCTTGGCGCGATGCACGCCCATATGGGTCTTGAGATTTCCTTTGGTGGTGAAAGCTCGCCCACAAATCTTGCACTTGAAGGGCCGTTCGCCAGTGTGGGTACGGTAGTGCATCTGGAGGGCTGATTTGCACGAAAGAACTCTGTGACAAATCACACACTGGTTTGGATCCGTCAGTTTGTTCTCGATGTTATTCACGAGCTGCTCTAGTTTCATGGTTTCGCTCGTCTTTTGTATTTCGATGAGCGCCTCCCATGAGTTGTCGTTGCTGCCTGGCTTGGGCAAGAGGTTGGTATAGATATTGGGGTCCTTGGCGGGATCGATGCCAGGAGGCACCGCTGTCATGTTGGGTGGGGGACCCATGGGGGGTGGGAATGAGGTAGGAAGTCCAGGAAGGAAAGGGAAGTTAAGGGGCATTCTGGGACCCGAGAAGGGGATGGTTGGCATTCCCAGCGGACGAAAGTCTGGTCGCATCCTGAGGTCAGTGGGCTGCTCGGAGGTGACTGATCGGGAGTCGCTACTGTCTCTGTCTTGCTCCTCCTTGGCCGCACTGGCGCCGCCTCCGCTGCTACCGCCGCCACTTACGCTTCCAGTGCCGTTTCCTTCATTGTAGTCTTTGAGTTCGCGTTCAGTTCGAACCCGAATGTCGAGAGGTGTCTGGTCAGCGTTGAGGTCCCTCTCGGGACTCTTCTTCTCCATCAAGGTTCGCATTTCTTGAGAATCAAGAAAGCTTTCTTTGGACAGCCTGCTCTCCCTCTCGAAGTTGGACTCGTTGTCGTACTTTTCCCCCTCGTACTTTTCTCCCTCAAACTTGTTTTCTTCCTCGAACTTGTTTTCCCCCTCGAACTTGCCCCCTTCGAACTTGTCTTCTTCAAACTTGTCTTCCTCGTACTTCTTGCCGAAGGCGGACTCTTCCTCGAAGTTGGCTTCATCACTCATCTTCTTGATTTCATCGAGTGCCTTCTCTTCACTGCTTCGGTTGTCCTCATCGTACCTCTTTTCGCCCTCGAGACTCTTATCCTCGTTGTAATCCTTCTCACTTTCAAAAGTTTTCTCTTGATCAAATCTTTTATCGACGTTGAACAGCTTGTCGTTCTTGAAGGCAGAGTCACTGGCCTGACTCTCCTCTCCCATGTCCACCACGCTGGTGTGGTCGTTCGTGTCGTTTTTGACATCGAAGTGCGGCGATCTCATTCCCTCGTCCACGTCCATTCTGCCTGAATCTAATTTTTCAGGTTTAAAATTTGGGTCTAGGGAGTCTGGAGAGGAACGCGGCTCTGAAATAGTCAGGTTCTCTGGTTCGTCCTCTCGTCCCTGTCTTGCCAGGTTCAAAAGGTTGAAAGGTCGGTGGAGGTGATCGAGAGATGGTGGAGGTCCAGGCAGCCGGTAAGGGGGCAGGGCGGGGCCGCCGGGGAGGGAAGTAAAGGGGTTTGGTGGCCCTGTAGGGGGAGATGGAAATTCCTTTAGTTCCCCCAACTGGGCCAGCAGCGGCGGGTGGAACTTGTCAAGGTGCTCGGGTACTGGGTGCGGGTTCATTTTGACGTGAGGAAATCTTGCCGCGTGACGCTGAAAATGAACCTTGAGATTTCCTTTCGTTGTGAATCTGTTGCCGCAGATATTGCATTTAAAGGGACGCTCCCCAGTGTGGGATCTGATATGGATCTGGAGAGCTGAGTCGCTGCCGAACACTTTACCGCAGTACCTGCAGCGGTGCTTGTAATAAGGATCCTTGGCGTCATTGGGTCTGTGGTCGTCAATTAGGCGGCTCGTTAGGAGCCCCTGGGAGGCATTGTTGAGGACGTTGTTGGCGGTGCGCTGCAACATCTCGAGGGTGTTGGGCTCGTCTGGTGGTGGCGGTTCGGTGTGCTGGATCACGGATGACGCGATGCTGGAGGCCGTCATGGGAGGAGAGAGCGGTCGGTCGCGTGGATCTGACGTCGGCGGAGGGCCGCTGGTGCTTGCGGGGCACAGCGGCGAGCTGACGGGCGGACGCTCGGTGGTGCTGGGCTCACTGGTGGGCGGGACCTTGAATCTTTCCATGAGCGTACTGATGAAAGAACTGCTGCTGTGGCTGCTTTCAGTGGTTGTGGGCGGCGGGGGTCGAGGAGTGGGTGTTGGTGAGGAGGGGGTCTCCAGACGATCAGTGGACTCGCTTGTGTTCTTTGCCTCTCCCTCAGGAAAATTTGGCAAGCCAGGACTTCCTTCTTTGCTCTTAATGGAGAGTTGCGCCTGCAGTTGCTGAATGAGCTGCAGTTGCATCATCTGCTGGTGCTGCAGAGTGTACAGCGTTCCTTGCAACAGCGCAAACTCCTGCATTGTTTGTGAGTTGTTTGGAGAATTCGCGTTGGTGTTGTTCATGGCGTTGGTGGCGAATTGCGCCAGGGCCATCCTGGTGTTCTGGATTGCCTCCAACGCCAGGTTGGACTGCGCCAACTGCTGTGCGATGGGTCCGACCTGTGGGAGGCCAGTGGACTGCGCCAAAAGCTGTCTGATTTGCGCCAGGGAGCCGCTCTCCACGGGGTTGCTGTCACTGTCGTAGCCATTGTTGCGGTCCACTGAGGACTCACGAGACTCGGGGGTGGCGGGTTCTGGTGCCTCGCGGGCCTTGAGGGCGTGCGCCTGGTTGTTGTTTGCCACATCCTGGTGGCGTCGCAACTCATCTGGATGACTGGCATCATGGGGCGGCTGGCGGGGCGTGTCGGGGACGGGAAGTACGGGCGGCTCGCGACCACACGCCAGCCGATGCTCTTCCAGCTGCTCACGGGATCCCAACTCGGCGCGGCAGTAAGGACAGATGTATGGCTCCTCTGCCTCACCTGAAAGAAAGATAAATACTTGATAATACTGTAGGGGCAGAGGTGGAGGAGAGGCAAATGGATAGAGAGGATGGAGGGAACCATCGACGTGATAGTAAAGAATACATTGACAGTAAAGAATGGATTACCAATGAGCCAGCGTTCTTTGAACAGTCAGTGTGAAAGCAAGCTGCATAGTCACTGCCCACAGGAGGAGATGTAGTGGTCCTTTAAGTACTATCTTCAAGTGCGCTGGCTAGCTCACAAAAATTCTGAACAATACAGTAGCCCGAATATTCTCATCAGAGATAGATGCGTATAGGCAATGTCATATGTTTGATTTTCTTAAGAACATAAACGAAATAACTGGTTATATCGATGTATTACTTTTTATTCGGCATACATGTTGATATATTTTGTCGTGCCGTGAGTAACATAGCAGCTTTTTGGTGTTCTTGTTTTCTGTGTATCATAGCTTGGTTAGAATAATTTAGTAAGCAACTTACCAAGCGCACGTTCACGATCCAGAGGTTGTAGAGGGGAAGAGTGACACGGACCCTTCACACTCACCTTGCATGACGAGTGTCTCTCCTTAACACACCAACGTCAATGACCGTCACGGGCTGCTAGAATGACTGAGAGATGACCGTTGCATGATTATGAAAGCAGATCTGAATAACTTAATCTTTTTTTTTATGCTACGGCCTATAGTGCTTGTAGGCATACTTGAAGAGTATAAGTGGGAAGCGCTTTTCAGCTTCCGCCCATTAGTGACGAAGGCAATTTTATTTATAGCGGTATCCGTATCACCATCCAAGCGCATCTTTGGTGTAACCACCTAGAACCTGGGTATCATGGTAACATGTAGGTAACTTTGAACCACTCGACAAATGGCATAGCTTCAAAAAGATATGCGGTGGGATTCGAACTTACGCGTGGACGTCTGCCCGATCCAAGGCTCACCATCTTATTCACTGCACTACCGCCTCCCTATCTGCCTCATGTGTATGTAGGTATTTCAGGTGAGAGAGAGAAAGGGGAAAGCGTCAGTGTTACATAATGTTCCACCCTTCGCTACGTTGTTGTGTTCCCCAATCACCCAGAAGTGTTGCCGTCATGTCCAGTGAATTTCATGTCTATAAATAAAAGTAGGAATTGGTATAGACCTATAGATTCGTGAACTCCGGAAAGACCAAGAAATGTGGATGTGATTGGTGAAAGTAATTAGGTAATCCTGTTTTTTTTTTTGTATGAAATACAACCTGACATCACTCCCCAGGTCAGCAGTGCGTGGGGATGATGTTCTCTAGAGTCTGCTTGGGCGTGCTCGAATGTCATGTTTACCTCCGCAACTCTTATACAATGTTATGAAAGGAAGCACAGCATGGTAAACAGGATTATGTTCGAAGAATAGTGAGACTTTTTAATATTTCATAATGAAAAATACAATAACTTTGATTATCATGAGCGCACGTCACTTACTTTATCTCTCGACTAGATATAATTGTTTCTTGCTTTTACTTACAAATGTATGAGAAATGTGCAATGTACGTGTTTTCCTTATTGCTAAGAAATATTACTCATTATCTCTAGTTGTGCACTCCTTTATCCTCTCTGCGTGTATATCATAACGTGTGTACTTTTCAAATTGTTCAAAGTATAAAGTGACCTTCAAAATATATCGGAGTGATCTTTACGTAGACTTTTCTCATGTTTCTGGTCTTAGCGGAAGGTAATGTTAATGGAAGATATGTGTGCCTTGTATGAGCGCCTTCGATGACACTTTTCTTTTTTATCGAGGTATCATAATACTATAGATAAGATCACATGCGCACAAGCCACCGATGAGATTGTCCTATGTCTAATCTTCCCTGTCATGACGACATTTGGTCTTTTTTGTTTTACTTATAACAGCACTACGGTTTTCTTTTTCATTATATATTTTTAAAGTTATTCGGGACATGTCAGCTTGTCTTCGGTTACGTATGATAACATGGAAGGGCTCAGTGTGAATGATTACTGAAAGTACTGAGAAAAATCGTGAATTTCTTCCTCTCCTCACACGGTTACTTAATATGATCTGTAGCTAAGATGACTGCCTGACTGACCGCTACTAATCCACCAACATCACCTCTTTAATTCTTCACTCTGTATGTTCTTGTGTCATCCCTCTCTTATTTCTTTCCCTTTTCATTCTCAGTCTTTCTTCGTCTGTTTGTTTGATAATATTACATTTCCTTTTTGTTTAGTAATAGAGTCTGCCATCAAGAAAAAAAAGAAATTCATTCCTTTCACCGTGCTTATCCATAAGGACAAAATATCCGCGCTATAATCACGGGAGAGAGCTGCCCCTCCTGCTGAGTGGCGCCGGATATAGGGGCATAGGTCCTGCACTACTAAATCAAGTGTCGCTGCTGTTACTCTTACTATGTCCTCGTTGCTACGGTAGCCAATATCACTTCGCTAATCATTATTACTTTTACCACATCAAAAACGCATTCGTCTCTTCAAATCAGTATTATATACCAATGATTCACCTTGAGCAGTGTAGAAAAAAAATCCTGGCTGATAATTTTCAGGATAAGGATTTGTTTTTGGTCTAGGATACGCTCTAACAAACTTGTAAGGATATCGGACGTGCGAGTTTCCTAGTTTCCCTTATCCCTTCACAAAGTCTACGGTCACCCCACGGATGGTTTCCTTTACATTTGTTCTTTCAGTTTCCGATTGGCGTGTGCTGCTAGCCGCCTCCCCGCTGTGCCTCCTGCTTGCAGCGTGATGTTACGTTGAATGAGCTTTCAGAAATGTTGAGTTGTCTGTGAGTTGCACAGAGAGAAGGAGGAAGAAAGGGGAAGGGAGTTTGGAGAGAGGAGAGAGTCAGGAGGGAGTGGAGAAGAATAATAATGTCTGGTTTTGTTTGTCTTATCGTAGTTTTTAATTCAATATAATACTTTTTTGTAGTTTGTTATTCAGTGTAGTCATATTTTTACCTATTCTGTTTTTTGTTAGTTCCGTTTACGCCATCGTGTTTCAGTTTCGTCATAGTTTTGTTTCCGCCTTATGTATTGTGCTAGTCTGTCTTTTACTTTTGTCAGGCTTCCATAACGTTACTGTAGTTATGCATTAGCTTCATCGCTTACTTCCTACTCTAATCTTAACTTTTGTGTTTCCCTATTTCAGTCTTGCCATAATCTCATTTTAGTCTTGTCCTACACTTGTTTCTACCTTTTTCTTACCCAGACGTAATATTCTACTCAGTCTTCGCTTTGCCACTCTCTTTAAATTATTTTCCCTCTTTGTGGCTTTGAACTTGTTGAAAGTCTTTGGTCTTAATGTACTCTTCATTAAGCTTGAGTGTACATTTAAAATATGATACTGTGCCTCAAAAACTTTACTATTTTGAGAAATAAAATTGATACAGTATTTCCTTCTTTAGTCGGTTCGGGAAATGCTGAGCGGATTTAGGCCGTGAATGTATTGAGATCGGAAGACGATGACGAGATAAAAGCGAGTCACGGACCTTTGCCGCCGGACATCTCTGACCACAGTCGCTGCTGAACAACTGGCAGAGAAAGCCAACCAGCGTTTCCTTGTCGATGGAACATGACATTAGCGCCGCCGATGATGTTAATACCTCGAGCCGCAAATGACCCGCGGGACCGACCAACTCGCCCCTCGCCCCCCGCCGCTGTCCACCCGGCGCCCCGCTACCCGCGGCTGTCTGGCCAAGAGGCTGACGCGCCGCTGCCTTTCCCCACCAAGCCCCAGGCCTGCCCACCGCCCACCCGGCCCCCAGTCACCCGTACTGTCTTGCTTATTTTCTTTTCACTTGATGGACAAATGTATATATTTTCAATTTCGCTAAACATTATAATTTTCTGTGTCGTCAAACACTGAACGAAATATTTATTTTTGCTTCATTTGGATTTTCTCATTTTATAAATGCGAAGGAAAATGACTCAAAAGTAGTATTTTCTAGACTAGTATTTTATGCACCGAATCGAGAGTTGGTGAGGGAGCACGGGAGGGAGGGAGAGACAGAGGCACCATCAGTATTAGCGGCCGTGGAGGCAGGCACGAGAAAGGAGAAAGGGAGGGATGGAGGTAGGGAAGGACAAGGAGCTGTCTCTCTCAACAGGGTGTGGAGAATGAGCTCTACTGAGATTCTACACTCGCAGAGGAAAACATTGAGGTGATTGGCTACAGTCTGAGCGGCTGAGGGTTGCGATTGGGCCGCGCCCCTCGGGGAGCCTCAAATCCGGCCATTCATCGCATCTGTTTGAAGAGGCGGAAAAAGGGGAAGATAAAAGTGCATGGGAACATCCTTTCTTAATAACCGGATAATGCCATTAGCGATGAAAGCATCACATAGGACGTTACTGTGCCCTCCCTTTCCTTCTAATGGCGGCTGTCCCTCCTTCCCTCCCTCCATCGCTCTACCAAACTTTCCCTCCAGGCCTCCTGTTCTCTTCCTTCCTCACTCATTCACTCACTCATCTTCAGCAAAAATCTTCAACATGTTCAGGCGAAGAAACTCGTGTTTTTCACTTATCTTCCCCTTGGTGACATGACCCTCTTCCCTCTCTTCCTCACTGAGTCCAGGCGGTGTGGAGAGAGGAGGGAGGGAGGGGAGGGGAGAGGCAGGGAGGGAGGTAGATGGGAGAGGAGGGGTAGGTGCTCGCCTGGCTGCCCACCTGCCCTAAGGAACCACCATTTTGTTAGCGATGTCTCTGTTTGGATATGATAATGTTGAGTAGCGAGGCGAATGTGTCGCGTGGGAGACCCGGCGATGGGGAGCCGCCCGCCGGCCCGCCCGCCAGCAGACCCGTCACGCGGAATGTGATGATACGTGGAGGGGCATTATACACCCAGCACGGGGGGAGGGGAGGCAGTGAGAGAAAAAGAGAGAGAGAGAGAGAGAGAGAGAGAGAGAGAGAGAGAGAGAGAGAGAGAGAGAGAGAGAGAGAGAGAGAGAGAGAGAGAGAGGGCAGTGTTAGAACGCTAAAAATGCTAATAATGGATGAAAGTAAATGAAGAAAAGGTAAAGATTACGAAGATAGAAGATATGGAGGAATCTGAAAAGAGTAAAGTAAAGGTGAATAGAATATTACTGTAACAAGGAGGGAAGGAGGGAGAGAGTGAAGGAAGATCCGTGGAAGGGGCACCTTTGACGCTTCTGGCCGCCGAGGGATGAAGGGAATGGAGGGGGGTGGTAAAAGAGAGAAGAAAGGGAAGGGAAGAGCCGCCTGAGCTAATGGAGCCTCAAACTCTTCGTGAAACGGTTCATAAAAAAAAAAAATCGAAAGAAAACGTGTGACGCTTCACTTGGTTTACTGTGACAACTCGCGGCTCATAAATGGTTTGAAAATGACCTTCTATTGCCGCCTTATAGTAGTAGTAGTAGTAGTAGTAGTAGTAGTAGTAGTAGTAGTAGTAGTAGTAGTAGTAGTAGTAGTAGTAGTAGTAGTAGTAGTAGTAGTAGTAGTTGAGTGGTCGTTACAGTTTTCTTTTCTTTTTCGTTTTTTTTCGCACCTTTCAAAAGATCGTGCCATTATTGTTTTTTTTTGCGGTTTGTTTAATTTCTTTTATTATAAGTGTGTGTGTGTGTGTGTGTGTGTGTGTGTGTGTGTGTGTGTGTGTGTGTGTGTGTGTTTTTTGTATTTTTTGCTTTTCATATTTCCCTCTTATTGTCAGCATATCATTCTCTCTCTCTCTCTCTCTCTCTCTCTCTCTCTCTCTCTCTCTCTCTCTCTCTCTCTCTCTCTCTCTCTCTCTCTCTCTCTCTCTCTCTCTCTCTCTCTCTCTCTCGCACACACACACACACACACACATACACACACACACAAAGCTTTTTCCTGTACGTCTGAAGGGCAGATGACAAGGAGTGAGATAAGGGAGTGAGAGGTGTGAGGGGTGGGGGAGAGGGAGGGAGAGAGGGAGGGAGAGTAGTGTATGAGGGGTGGAGACTAGAAGAGTGGAAGGGATGAGGGGAGAGAGAAGTAGTGTGAAGGGGAGGATGCTGTGAAAAGAGTGAGGGAGAGGAAGGAAGGCTGGACGATGATGAGTGAGAGGGGAACTTGGGTGCGATAGTCTAACAAAAATGGATGTGAGAGGAGGGAAGGAAGAGGGTGATGGGTGATGGGTGAGAGTATAAGCTTGTGGCGAGAGAGGGATGAGTAAGTGAGAGAGAGAGAGAGAGAGAGAGAGAGAGAGAGAGAGAGAGAGAGAGAGAGAGAGAGAGAGAGAGAGAGAGAGAGAGAGAGAGAAAGGGGAAAATGATAGCCAGAACCTTACTTGAAGGGTTATTTTGCCATGTATTTTAAATTTTCTTGCATTTCCTCTTATATTAATTGATTTTTGTAGGAAAATGGCATTGTGAACAAGCCTTATTGTCTATTTTTTTTTTCCATTTGTGTGTCACCCTTTAGATTATCAACAAATGAGAAGGAAATATAGATTAAGAACTGGCAAAAGAAGGAAAGGCAAAAAAATAGGATACATGAAGAACCGACAGATGAAAGGAAGAAAGACACAGGAATGGGGAAACGAAAAGTGTACAAGGAAACACTGGAATATGGAGTGGACAGACGCGATGCAATGATGGGCGGCGCGATGGGCGGGATGGGAGGGGGAGAAGAGTGCTGGAAAGGTATCGGGCCAGATGAGGCGTTGTGATGGGGAGAGAGAGGGAGAGACATGGAGAGGTAGGAGAGAGGAAGGCGAGGTGGGGGGCGGGGAGAGTTGACAGCCGCACTCCAAGGGACGTAACAGTGGCGTTCCCTCGCTGACGACAGGCTGTTCACGCCGACAACTGAACAAACAGGATCAGTGTCGCTGTGACGGGGGGCTTGGGGGGCGGGGGACAGGGCTCAACTCAGCGTCCATGGGCCCGGTGGTGGTGATACTGGAAGAGGAGGAGGAGGAGGAGGAGGAGGATGGGAGGGAAAGAGGGAGAGTAAATCTAGGAATGTTGAAATATAGGAGCATAGTTGTAGCAATGTAAGGGAAGGATATGAAATGGTGATCAGGAATTTGAAGGAGAATGAGGAGGAAGAAGACGAATACGAGGAACGAAGGAAGTTAATGCAGGAACGTTGAAATATATAATGGGCATAGTTGTGGTAATATAAGAATAACATGTGAAGTGAAAAAAAGAAATTAGAAGGAACGACATTAGGAATTGTTTAGATGCTTATTTGCTTACATCTTGTTAGTATGAGTACATGTAATATCTGGTGCAAGAGAAGAGAAATGTAATTGAAAGAATATGAGCAAAATGTTCGAAATAAAATAAAAAAGAAGACACGCTTACTAAATTAAGAAGCCTTAGTAGTGCATTTTGTTATAAAGGCTCAAAAAAGATAATCAACTTAAGATTATGAATATCCATGGTGACTTTGGCGGGAGGAGTAAGAGAAAGGCGTAGATAGAAGAGGAAGAAGAAGAATGAGGAAGGGAGGGAGGAAGGAGGAGGAGGAGGAGGAGGAGGAGGAGGAGGAGGAGGAGGAGGAGGAGGAGGAGGAGGAGGAGGAGGTGGAGTAGGAGGAATAGGAGGAGGAGGATGAATAGGAGAAGGAGGAGTAGGAGGAAGAGGAGGAGAAGAGAAAGAGCTGGATGAAGAGGAGGGAGGCCATTAGCGAAGGGAAGAAGCGGGAAAAAAAAGAAACCAACAGTTAGAGAGGAAGAGAAACTTCATCATCTTCAGTCTATATGATTACACCGCAAGACAAAGGCCTTCAATTGTTAAGCGGCTAGTGAAGCAAGATTCCAAGGATTAGTGTGTCATTCGGTAAGAGAAAGGTTCACCAGTAAATTGAAAGAGAGAGAGAGAGAGAGAGAGAGAGAGAGAGAGAGAGAGAGAGAGAGAGAGAGAGAGAGAGAGAGAGAGAGAGAAAGTAAAGTAAGGAAAAGAAAGAGAGAGTAGACGGAGAGCCTTTAGTTAGAATAAGGGCGGCAGGGAAACACCCTTTAAAAAGGGGGAAGGGAGGCACCATACCTAAGGGCAAGACGGGACTTGAGGGGCACCAAGGGGGGTCACCGCGACACTGTGTTCCCAACCATTCTAAATCCACTTAGTTATATTTTTAAACAGGCTTGGCAAGGCAGCAAGCACTGCCGCAGCGCTGGTGGCGGAGAGACTTCAACACGGACTCAGTGCTTCCCTGCCGCCGCCACCACCACCATCGCTGCCGCCGCTCGCGACTGTCCAAACACTGGGCGATGGAAAGGGAAAGAAGAGAGGGAAGGGGGATACCGTGCTGGGATAGAAATGTGATGGGTTTAGTGGGGGATGCTGCATGGGATGGATAGTTTGTGTGTGTATTATGCTATCTATTATAACAACAAAGGTGTCTGTCTGTTCGTGTTTAATGAACTCACTGCTCCGTTAAACTACGTTCAGCCGCCATTCCGCCCCCTTCTCTCCCCGCCCTGTCCCGCCCCGACCAGACACACAGACAAGGAAGGAGACAGGCAGACGCAGACTTGACGCGAGATGACGTTGCCTGACGCCATTATCTATGTGACGGGAGACGCTGTGACGGCAGCTGACATGACTCGGATACTTGGGTGACGGCAGCTTGATATTACACCCGGATAGCTAAATACTGACCTGTGTGTGTGTGTGTGTGTGTATGTCTCTCTCTCTCTCTCTCTCTCTCTCTCTCTCTCTCTCTCTCTCTCTCTTTCTTGGTTTACGCTGTTTCTTTAATAATGATTTTTAGAATATGTGTTTATTGAGGTTGATATGTTTTCTGTTTATGTTTGCCTTTTCCTGCTTGTTGTCCCTGTCATCATAATCCTACAAGCCCACGATACACACACCAGGTCACGCCCTTTCCTCTCCTTATGTCTCTTCACGCCCACCTCCATCCGCCCACACCTTGCACCTTCCCCTCTCTCTCTCTCTCTCTCTCTCTCTCTTGTAATCCTCATCTCGCTCACTCACGCCCGCACATACGCCTGCACAAACTTAACCCAAAGCCATCTACGCCCTTATCCACCCACGCCCGCATCCAACCACGTCATTCTTGTAACTGAACCCCGCTGATATTGAATTGGCATATAGACTTGTTTGAAGATAACACACACACACACACACACACACACACACACACACACACACACACACACACACACACACACACACACACCTAATCAAGCCAGTGTTAAATAATGGTTCTTTTCCTCAAACATAATAAAACACGTTAAAAATGTCAACCTCTCCATGTCACTTGTTGCTCGCTGCGCCCTTCGGGGAGCGGCTGCTAACGAGAGGGTCTGACCACCACCACCACCACCACCACCACCACCACCACCACATCCTCCTCCTCCGCTCCACTATTTCAGCGTGTCGTCATTTTGATAATATTGCGTCACATGTATTATTTTCTTTTTGTCGTCCATATGTGTGATTATTTATTTAGTCGTGTTGTGTGTGTGTAAAGGGGGAGGGGCGGGGAGTTACAGACATTCGTATCTATCAAGCAGGATATTTATGTTTTTTAACTTTTTTCTATCATTGCAATGGCTGTATATGATATGATGCATCCTCCTCTGTACCAGTGACTATAACTTTTATCGCCTCCTTTATTCCCTGTGTACCGAAGGGCGACTCTGTTCTGGATCCACACACAGGAATCCCTATTACGTAATATCGTAAGAGTTTCACTGGAATAACGTGTACCAGTTGAGTGTTTGGCCTATAGTGATGAGAGGCAGCCACCCTTTCGTTGTGGAGTCCCGGTTGGGTGTTGGTGTTGGTGCTAGTCTTGGTGTCAGGCCGGGAGCTGCACAGTACGTGGAAAGACTCTGGCGCAGTGATTCCACGTACAGTGACAATATTTTCTGGTTGATTACTTACAACTGTCACTACTATTTGTGAATGTTAGTGCTGATGATGAAATTACAGTGGTTGTATCTATTACTACAACTATTACTGCAACAACAATATTAATCCCGACCAACACCATGTAATACTACAACTACATATGTTACTGCTGCTACTACTACTACCACTAGCACTTCTACTTCTACTACCACTACTACTACTACTACTACTACTACTACTACTACTACTACTACTACTACTACTACTACTACTACCAATACCACATCATTATGGACAGATGCCCTGAATTTTCTTGGGCATCATGACCCCCACGAGAGCTGAAAACCATACGTTTTATGGTGTGACCAATATTCCTGTGGTTAGGTGGGGAAAAGGGAGGAAAAAAAAGAAGGCAGGAAGGAAGGACCACTAATTGGAAGGTCAGAGGCTGACCGAGAGTTAAATGAAGAGGAGGAAGAGGAGAAAGAGGATCAGGGAGGAAGGTTGACAGTATAAGCGCTGATGTTATAAAAGAACGTCGCGTCACCTTATGACAGACGACATGATATTTCTTTAGCTACTCCAGCAGCCTGGAACACTTGTAGGGAGGGAGAATGAAGAGGAGAAAGAGGAAGAGGAGAAACTTTCGCTGAGAGCAAAAAGGGCGGGAAACATGGGTGTGAGGCGGAGAAAAGAGGTTCGTGGAGAGGGAAGGGAGAGGTGGGAGGCAGATTATAGGGTCTGTTGTCACTCTGGCTGTGCTGGCCATCACCCGACGCCGCTCGTGAGGGACGCGCCGCTGAGAGGGACAGAACAGGGTGCGCGGGGCGGCACCTCCCTGTGTGGATCCTCGTGTCGTGAACCACTAAGGCTTAATAATCTTCCTGCTCGCACTGTATCGTTTCTTTCATCAATAAATCATAGTAATCAGTGAAAAGCCTGCCAACTTGACGTAGCCGTGGCAGATGAAAGTCCTGATGCCGCGTCGTGGCGTGCGGCCACCTCTATAGTCAACGCCAGGGTGCCATTCAACACCAGTAGGGGCAGGCTGCCGCTCCGGCCACACGGTTGCCGACCGTCGGAGCCCACTTCAAGTGTAAGGAAACTCGTGTTGGCCGTCTGAAAACGGCAGATGAAGAGTGTTAATGAGAGGAGTGCAGAGGAACAGCCTGAGGAGAGGCAAGGTGCTGGGTGGTGGTAGTGGTGGTGGTCGTGGTGGTGGTGACGACGACGGTCGCCTCGTCCGGCCCCGTGCGACCACAAACACGCGGCCGCCCACCACCACCAAGTCCTCCCAGCAGGCGCCCACCCGCCGCCCCGGCTGGGATACCCTCTCCGTCAGTGCTGGAGGCTTGGTGTGTACAACAGCCCTCCACCTTTCCGCCGGCGAGGCATTTTTGGGGTAGACGATGAGCTGTCGGCGCTTGAGCCAGACTCAGCAGGGTGAGGTGCCTATACGAGGCGAACGATTCTTTATTAGTCACCATATACTTAGAGCAGTGACACGCAGCCTAGGAATACTGCGCCACCGCCACCGCCAACACAGTCAAACAAGCGAAGTGCGGGTGAGGAAGGGACCAGCTCTTTCTTGAACCAGCCTGGCGGGTCCAGCCTCCTGCAGATCCGCCAGGCTCGCCACGCTGCTTGCACTACCATCAACTACAGACGGAGAAGTGGACGATACTAAAGATTTATCGATACCATTACCATTCGTTATTATTACTATTATTTGATTATTATCATTATTATTGTTATTATTATTATTACTATTATTATTATTATTATTATTATTATTATTATTATTATTATTATTATTATTATTATTATTATTATTATTATTATTATTATTATTATTCAAGTAGTATTATTATTATTGTGAAGTGAAAATGGGGAGGTTGACCTTTGGCCACACAATAGGAGCGTATTTCGCCCACAGGAGGTTGAGTTACGGGCCCATGAGTTTAAGGATGAACAAGAGGAGGAGGAGGAGGAGAGTGAGGGGGAGGAAGGAGGCCACCACAACTTGGGCCTAAAGAGAAAGAATATCTCCCAAAAGTTGTTTTCCGGCGGGGGACATTCCTGGCTTGACCACTCATCATTGCGCAACCCTCACACTTTCGCCGCCCTCTCCGCTTCCTCCTCCTCCTCTTCCTCTTCCTTCTTTCCTTGTTCCCCTCATAACCACCACCCACCCGACACTAAGATCGCTACAACACCATCACCTATATAACACCATTGCTACCGTCCTTCTCCTCCTCCTCCTCTTCCTCCGCTGCTAACCACTTCTTTATTGACCCCCTCCCCACCGCCTCCACCACCATCACCACCACTACTATATCTAGCACCCTTATTAGTACTTTTCTCCTTGTCATAGCCCGGTGTACCGTCATTCTTTCCGAAAAAAAACTACTCACCGCTACTCCGCCACCGCCGCTGCCAATATCTGTAAGTTGGAAATGGTGTAAATGGTCTCAGTTATTTAACTAGGTTGTGCTTCTCTCACGTGGATTCATACGGATGTCGAGGTTCATTAAAAAGGTCTTCCTTCACCTCCCTTTCTCCAACACACACACGATTAACTCACTCTGTCTTCCTCTACCCGTCATCCTAACTTACTTCAACCTTAGGCTTTACCCATCACCCTAAACTGTCTCACCCAGCACCCTCAAAACTTACATACCTAAACTCTCATCCCACACCCTCGCAACTTGCAACGCAGCCCTTTCCTCATTCTCTCCCTCACCTCACAACGATTATAACCCCTCAGCCAAATCAGCTCGCCCTCCCTCACCCCGCCCTGCCTGCTGCTGTTGTCACTCCCTCCCCTCTCACCCTTGCTGCTCTCACCCCTGTTCCTCGCACCCTTCCTAACCCTTAACTCCCCTTGCCGACCCTTAGTCCAACTCGACCAGTCTTTATTCCTGGCAGCGATCACCTCCCCTCAGCATTTGCAATCCCACACACACACACACACACACACACACACACACACACACACACACACACACACACACACACACACACACACACACACACAAGTATACAGCGGTTATGAGTGTTCCGTAGTGAAATCAGCGCGAGTAATATGCGTGAGTTATAGATAAAAGATAGCATGATGTATATAGCAGTGATTTACATGCGATATGAGAGAGAGAGAGAGAGAGAGAGAGAGAGAGAGAGAGAGAGAGAGAGAGAGAGAGAGAGAGAGAGAGGGGGTTATTCAGTTCGAGAAAGAGCAATGATCTGTTTGCTTAAAGGAGAAATGGGAAAGGAGGAAATACCTTAGAAAAAATATTTAAGTATAGAAGAAGAACAAGGAAAAAAACACTCAGAAGAGAAGTAAAAAAAGGCCCCTTGGTTCAAGTAGAGGGAGGCTAAAAGAGAGGAGGAGGAGGAGGAGGAGGAGGAGGAGGAGGAGGAGGAGGAGGTGGAGAAGGAAGGAAGAACAGAACCAGAGAAAGAAGTAAATATGATGGAGGGAAAAAGAAGTGATGATGATGGAAAAGGAAAAGAAGACGTTTATTATGATGATAAAGAAGCAGAAAAAATGAAGAGAAAAGAAGAAAAAACCTTTTAGTTGATGAAGGATAAGGGTCACTTCGCTTGAGAAAAAAGGAGTAGTAAAAGGAGAGAGAGAGAGAGAGAGAGAGAGAGAGAGAGAGAGAGAGAGAGAGAGAGAGAGAGAGAGAGAGAGAGAATATCCCATGGCAGATATAGAGAAAAAATAAGAATAATAACAATGATAATGATAATAACGATAATAATAATAGTAATGAAAATAATAAGATGTGACGACAAAAATGAAGAAAAAGAAAAAAATTAAGGAACTGATAAGAGAAAAGAAGAGAAGGAGGAAGGATTGATAGCAGGACGGATGAGGGAGACGAAAGGGTGGAAAATGTTGTGTTCGCGACTCCGCTACGCTGCGTGGATCTGGTTTACGCGAGGCTCCTGAGGCCTGGGGAGATTATTGATTTTGAGGTGATCAGGCGTGAGGGAGGCGCTCACCTGAGGCCCCGCCGCGCACAACACCCTCAAATATAAACTCCCTGTCAGAATTCGTGTACCGGGCCGGGCCGGGGCGCTCAGGACCTACTGGGCGGGACTTTTAATGCACAGGACTCGACAGATTTGTATGTGTGTGTGTGTGTGTGTGTGTGTGTGTGTGTGTGTGTGTGTGTGTGTGTGTGTGTGTCTGTTGTAAAGTGAGGAGGGATGGTGTGGACGAGAAGTGTCAGGCGGCCGGCAATGTGTGTCGCGTCTTCCTCCTCTTTCCATGGTCTTGGGGAGCCGCGCGCTGCCTAGAAGGTCTCCGCGAGGGTTCATCGTGTGTTTTAATGTTTGTGTACGTTTTTTCGTCTTTATGGTTTGTTGGGGTATGTTTTGAGTGTTTCCGTATGCGTGACTCCCTTGTTAACGCCCCGCCCGCAGCAGTGGTGGCGACGCGATGCCTGTCCTCCACCGCCTGACCTGGGTGGCGGTACTGACGGTGCCGCCACTTATTCGCGCGGTGGTGGCCCCGTGGAGTTAGTCACAGGATAAGGCGCCGCCTCCCCAGGGGTTCTTCTTCCCTACACGACCCCCAGGAGGCGTCCCGACGAGATTCATCCCTTACCAACGCCCCGGACACTCGGCGGCGCTCTTCCAGAGACGTCCCTGCCACTGTTGGAGCGCAGTAGTAGGAGGGGTGGTGGGTGGTGGTGGTGGCCGTGCGTGGTAGGGGTGAGGGCGGTGGTGTGGTGCGGGTATAGTGTGGCTGTCACAATGGTGGAGGAGAGGTGGAGGTGTTACTAAGGACAAAAGGGACTTGAAGTGGTGGTGGTGGTGGTGTGGGCGGGGAGGGGGCTGTAACAAAGGGTGGTGGTGATGTGGGCGGTGAGAGGCCATGATAAGGGTGGTGGTAGTAGTGAAGGTGGTGGTGGTGGTGGAGGAGAAATCAAGGCGGGAATAACAGTAGATATAGATGAACATGGTAGTGGAGACCTGTGGTGGTGGTGGTGGTGGTGGTGGTGGTGGTGGTGGTTTAGTTATAATGTGGCGCTTTTCCTACGGACATTTCAGGAAGAAGTAAAACAGAGTAACGTATCCAACACGTGCTGTACGGGTGGGAAGGGAGGAGGAGGAGGAGAAGGAGGAGGAGGAGGAGGAGGAGGAGGAGGAGGAGGAGGAGGAGGAGGAGGAGGAGAAGAAGGAGGAGGAAGAGGAATCCTTGCGAGAACACGTGAAAGAGAACAATTAACAAACACGAAAAGGGAATGGAAATTTTTACAAGACGTGGCATTAGTAAACGAAAGATGTTATTTGAACAGGTAAACTCCAATTTGTACAAACGCGGCCACGCCATTATAGGAACATAAACCATTAAAGTACTACACGGTTTAAAGTACCGGGAGACTATTACACATAAAGCACCAGTCAAATGCGCAGTAAACCATTGGGGAAATATTAGATAAAGCATCAGTGAAATTTAGAATAAAGTACCAGGGGGTGTTGTGTAAATATAAACTTGAGAAAAAAAAGAAGAATAGAAAAAATAGTAGAAGGAAAAAATGGGTTGGCGTAGGACACCTCGCAGTAGAAAGAAAGTATTTAGTGAAGTGCATTGCTAGTGCAGGTGAAGGAGGCGCAGGTGGAGGAGGCGTGGGTGTACCGGCAGGTGTATCACGACAGGAAGGTGTGCAGCGCGGCGACAGGCGGAAAGGTGTCACGGAACACACTTTTCCTATTTATTATTATACACACTTTTTTCACACTTTCCTTTTCCTCATTCGCGACTTTTTCAGCAAGATGAGTCACGGTTTGGCAGAGATGAGTCCTTGAGACCACTCTAAATTCACGCTACTCTCCATCTCTTTAGCAGTGAGTAATGTTATAAGAGTTGTCACCAAGGTGTTCCTATCCCAAGATGCAAGTTTTGTGTCATCTTAATTTTTCCCCGCGACAAAAGGAGTGTTGGTGATGGCTGGGAGCGACCCCACCACTGCTGTGTGTCTGTCTGTTCGTCCACGCCCGCCCAGATGACTCATTTTAACAAGGTTTGAGTCGTGGTACAGCGTGTATGAGCCATTAGTGAGTCAGTCCGTTCTGTGCAGTTTCCGTTTTGCGTGTGAGTCACAGGATAGTTCGTTGTATAGTTTTTTCTCCTTTCTCTCTCTCTTTTTTTTTTCCAGTTAATACAATCACGCACATGAAAAGCAATAAAATAAATACGTGAAGTAATGGATGCAAAATGGCCCTAACCATGGCGTGTTTCGAGGACAATATTCACGCCAGTTTTCGCTGCAATATTCGCCCAGACAATCATTAATATTGCTCATCGCGACGCCCGATTTGTTCATAAAAAACACACCTTTTTCTTTTTTTTTTGTACGGAGAACACTACTTAATTTGCTGATCAAAATATAAAATGACGCCATCATGTACCTTTGAAGGGGCGTTATGAGGGACAGGTGAAAGTAGTAATGAGAGAGTGTGCTTCTCTTCCCTCCCACCCGCCCTCCCTCACGCCCGCACCTGACCTGCCGCCCCTCCCGAGGCACAGAGGCACAGATTGGAGCCCCTCGCCACTGAGACAAAGCGCCGCTGCCCACCCGTAGGGATGAAATAATTATGATCGTCACTTTATTTGAATTAGTGGGCAGGAGGCGAGACGGCGGCCCGGGGCGAGGGAGGGCAGGAGCGGCGAGGTGGCGGTCCAACCCTGCCCGACCCCGCCAATAAATATTTAGCAAATATCCCTTTTGACCGATGTCGCATAAAACGGTGTCAAATGTTTTAATGAGAAAACTTTAATATAGTGGTAACCGTTCATAATATTTTGGGGTGGGAGAACAGTTTAAAAATATTTTACGTTTCGTGTAAACAATTATAGGTGAGAGAGGGAGGAAAGGAGGGCAACTAGGTGAACTGTATGGAGGGAGGGAGTGAGAGAATGAGGAAGACAACACCCGCCGCTCACCACTACTACACGCCGCCGCTGCCGCCGCCGCCCGCACCCTTACCACCAGGCAGCGCAGCCCCGCCCTCTCGCACACTGCTGCACACCTACAAGTTACAGCTGCCCGCTCTCACCCTCTGACATGCACACACATACATTTACGCACACATGTGTACACAAGTTTTTTCCTGACATCGACACAGGAGCGAGAGAGAACATAGCAACACACGGTGTCACTGCGGCAGTTTTTATAGCATACCACTAAGGCTACTGTGGCGGACACTCCCTTCCCGAGACACTGCCAAGCTGCTACTTACTTGTTCGTATTCTGAATATTTTTGACTTGTCGGGTTTTCTCTTTGGGTTGATCCTGGCCGGCGACCTGCCGATAACCACTTCGGGCGCCACCTGGGCCATCGTCGTTTCCTGCAGGCGGCTGGCTGTGACCCGTTGTTCCTCGCTCGCTATTTGTTGTGCCGTCACTTCTCCCTCAGAGCTGGGCATCATCACAGCAAGGAGACTCAGGCACTTGCCGGGGCCCCTGCCGCTGCCGCTGCCCGGCGCCGCCACATCTTTGGGGCCGCCGCTCAACACTCACAAACCTTGCGGTCCCACACCGGCTACACTCTGGGCGGCCCCTGCCACTGGGGTGCGACGGTTGTCAGTCTTGGCGGCGGGGTGTCAGAGTAGACTAGCGGCAGCGAGAAGCTTCAGTCGGCGGCACTTTACTATTCTGAGACACACAAACGTCACAAGGTACTCGCACTGGCGCGGCCACCACTTCCCTAACACAAGGCGTCACAGGTCAACACGTGCTTGACAGATGTCTGGGTGACAGCGACCCACTGGCTGTTGGTGACGGCGCGACGCTGGCCGACACTAGCGGGTGTGAGCGGCGGCGAAAGCAGGACCACCGTACGCAGCCGGTGTTCCCACTGCTCTGAGGCCCCGGCTTGGCCCCGCTCAACCACCCGCCGCGCCCCGCTCACGCTGCCGGGGGCGGGGCGCCGTTCTAGTGAGGGCGGGGTCACGGCTTTGGGCGGAGCCTCCGCCAAGTGGTGCACTACTCTTTTAGAGCATTGTTTGCTGCCCGATATGAATTATGAGTTGGTATATGATACTTGAAAGCATAAATGTTGGATATCATATTGGCAAACCCTCCAGGACGTGTGGAGGCGACGGGAAGGCGCCGGGCCAGACGCGAAACTCCGCCTTGGAGAGGAGGTCGCAGGGGGCGGGGGAGGACCTCAAGAGCGGGCGGAGTTATGGGCGGAGTCTGAATCGGTCAGCTCGGGACATGCGCGACTCGACATCCTCGCGGCGACACTTGCCCGTCACTAGTGAGTCAAATGGCGCTGAAGGTAACACTCCGATCCTCACTGCACCTCCTCCCGCAGCCGGACACGCCGCACCTGTGCCCTGCCTCGACCCGCTGCAGGAGAGGCGAGGTGGCATCCTCGTCGCACCTCAGTCCAAGGCGGCAGGGGGTAGTAGGCTGCCTTTCCCCCGTGCTGGGTCACTCTGTCCCGTCAGCCTCTTCAGGTGGACGCGTTGTGATAACTTGATATTGTCCAGGTGTGACGGGCCCCACCCGCCGCGGTCCCACGCAGTAATTAAGCCATCATACCTGATGTCCTCCCTCCCCCTGACACCGCCGCTGCCCTCCTGACGCCGTTGTTCATCCTTCGCTGACGCCGTGCTCTTAACCCACTCCTCCCTCCCCGCCCTGCCTGTACTCTCACTACTGAGGGAAAATATTCTTTAGCTGAGTGGGAGTTTGCGAAGGGAACAAGAAACACCTGCAGGCACTCAGTGCTCAGGCTTGCCCCGCCACGCTCTGCTTTCCCGCGATACACACACACACACACACACACACACACACACACACACACACAGAGCAATACACTTTAATGAGCTCTTCCTCAATTATTTCATCGCGTTATCGATCGCTGATGTTCGACGATGACTTTGTCTCTTCACACCACCCCCCTCTCGTCTCTTTTTCGGACCTAACAAGACTCCTGATTGAATGACTGACCGACTGACTGACTAGCTGGCTGACTAACCTTTTTTTTCGGTGACACTTAAACTTAACTTTTTTTTTTCTTGGCAGTAAGTATAAAGATTTGTTGGTCCCTGTGTCCTTCAAGCATCAAATAGTCTGTCTTTGCCCCATGCTCTTGTCTCGCTTCGCCTCGTGTTGGGCTGCGATCGATCACCCTCCGCGCGACCCTCTCCTCCTCCTCCTCCTCCTCCTCCTCCTCCTCCTCCTCCTCCTCCTGCTCCTCCTCCTCCTCCTCCAGTCCCTCATTACGACCTGAACTGGACTCCGCCAAGGTGTTCACTAAAACTTGACTGACACGTTCCCTGCCTGATTGGATGCATGATGAGTGGAAGGGATGCAGAGAGTACTGACTGGCTTGCTGACTGACTGATTAGCTGATTTAATTGTCCCACTGATTTACTGACTCACAGGAGGGATGGCTTGATGATTCTGGCTTTCTGGAAAGATGACTGACTGATAGAGGGTAATTGATGAACTGAATGGCTGGATTACAAACTTACTGATTGACTGACTAGGTACAGTTTTAATTGAATGATCGACTGCTTGAATGACTGACTGTTTGACTTAATGACTCCTGAATGTCTGCACTGACTGACTGCCAGACTAAAACGGTAACCATTAGAATTTTGGGTTAACTGACTGGCTGCCTGAATTAGTAGCTGCTGATTGACTGACTAATGATGATGTAATGCAATTTTTTCATCAGCTTAAAGAAAAAAAAAACTTCATACATTTACCCTTTCTTCTCCAATCCATTCTTTATATTATGTTTCTTTGATTTGTTGGGGGTTCTCTCAGAGCTGACCAGACTGGAGGAGGAGGAGGAGGAGGAGGAGGAGGAGGCTGTGAGTGTCAGGCGTAGTCAGCGATGCCAGACTAAGGAGCATCTCATACCACACGAGGAATAAGAGAGAGAGAGAGAGAGAGAGAGAGAGAGAGAGAGAGAGAGAGAGAGAGAGAGAGAGAATTTCTCGTTTTCTCTTGCTTAATCGTTTCTTTCCTCTCTTCTTTTTTCAGCTCATTCTTTCTTGTTAATCTTCTTCATCTTTGAAATTTTCTTCTTTCTCTTCGTTTTTTTCTTGTTTTTTCTATCTTTCTTTTTTTCTTCATCTTATCAATATATATGACTTTTCATTACGCCGCATGATCAAATTAAACTTACCACCACCACCACCACCACTACCACTACCACCATCATCACCACCACCGTCACAACAACAACAACAACAACAACAGCTAAACTCACATTCTTATAGTATACTATTAATCTACTATCTATTTGAGTATTGAAATTTACGTGCATTACTCACACACACACACACACACACACACACACACACACACACACACACACACACACACACACACACACACACACACTATGGTAAAGCAGCGATGAAGCACGAAGGCCTTGTTCCCACACCACGATTGCTTCCTCCCACCACGGCCTTATTAAGCTGCCGAGATGGTCCCGCAGCGAGAGGCGAGGGGAGGCTGGGAACTGTGTGAGGCGGTGGGAGAGAGGGAGAGAGAGAAGAAGGAGGAGGAGGAGGAGGAAAGGTAGGAAGGGATGGAGAGAGGGAGGTAAGGTGGGGAACAGTGGCTTCAAAAAGGTAGATGGAGGGGCTGAGATTAAGGAGAGAGAGAGAGAGAGAGAGAGAGAGAGAGAGAGAGAGAGAGAGAGAGAGAGAGAGAGAGAGAGAGAGAGAGAGAGAGAGGACAGAATTTCCAGTGTAGTCGGTAGCTTTTTGCAAATTGTACTTTTCCAACTTTTTTCTAACAAGGTTATGATTTAGTGTGCGAGGACTGGCCCGATTTTTACTCTTTAGGTCGTGTGTGTGTGTGTGTGTGTGTGTGTGTGTGTGTGTGTGTGTGTGTGTAGTGTGTGTGTGTGTGTGTGTGTGTGTGTGTGTGTGTGTGTGTGAGAGAATAGTAATGAGAGAGAGAGAGAGAGAGAGAGAGAGAGAGAGAGAGAGAGAGAGAGAGAGAGATTACCTTACATTATATTCTCTCTCTCTCTCTCTCTCTCCCTAACACACACACCTCACACCCGGGTCCTGTGGGGAGTGTCACCCCCCCACCACGCTGGTCGCACCTCAAAGCGGCCTCGTCCCGCGCTACTCATATGGAAAATATGACTAGACTGGGACGGCCGCAGCTGAATGTCAATACCTCCTCGGGTGTTCCTCCTTCCCTCGCCGCGGTAGGGGTGAGGGAGTGGGCGTGGGGAATAGGTGCTATGGGGAGGGGGAGGAATAGAGGGGTGCTGCTGGATTGGGCAGGGATGGGGACGGGAGGTTCTTTGTATGGCTACATAAGAAGGGGGTGGGGAGAGGAGCTGGAGTGTGTTCGTCCCCTGCTTCCTTCCTTTCCTCTGAAGACGTGTTCAGTAACAAGGAGTCTCGTCAACGTTTCTTCTGTTGATATTACTACTTCAGTTAAAACAACAACAACAACAACAACAACAACAACAACAACAACAACAACAACAACTACTACTACTACTACTACTACTACTACTACTACTACTACTACTACTACTACTACTACTACTACTACTACTACTGCTACTACTACTACTACTACTGCTACTACTGCTACTACTGCCACCACCACTGCTGCTGCTACCACCACTACCACTGCTGCTGCTGCTGCTGCTGCTGCACTACTGCTGCCTACTGCTGCTGCTGCTGCTGCTGCTGCTGCTGCTGCTGCTACTACTACTACTACTACTACTACTACTACTACTACTGCTGCTGCTGCTGCTGCTGCTGCTACTCCTACTATTCTTTCCCTTTCATTTTTTTCTTATTTTATCTTCTCCACCAGCAACTCCTCCTCCTCCTCCTCCTCCTCCTCCTCCTCCTCCTCCTCCTCCTCCTCCTCCTCCTCGTGTCCCAGGCGCTGTCTTGGAAGCCTCGATTAGTTACTGAGTCCCAAGGCAAGGAAGAGCATAAAACAGAGGCAGCAGCTTCACTCCCCGCACCTTGCCCTGTAGCACGTCGCTCTTCCTCCTCCTCCCAAAGGGGTGAAGACAACCGCCCTGCCTTTCCACCCAATTACATGCTCCCCAGGTGGTGTCAGGAGGCTTCTTCACTCCCCTAGATCATAGTGGTCCTTAAGCTCCCCAGGTAAAGTTAGCGTCAGTTCATAATTTTTTCCCGAGTGATGTTAGTGATGCCCTGATGTTGGTGCGTCCTCAGAATCCTCAGGTGATGTTGGCTGGCTGGTCCTCTACCTGACTCCCCCCACTTGGTTCCCCTCTGGCTCACCCCCTGGCTCCCGCTGGCTCCCCCCGGTCGTGGCTCCAGCAGAGATAATCCCGGTTGGCCGTGTGGTATTGTGTGTTTGTATTGGTGGCCCGGATTACACAGGTACTGACCCCCACTCCACGTCCCCCCGTCCATCCCCCTGTCCTCCATGCAGCACTGGTGGTGGGGGTTGGGGAGGAGAGGGAGGGAGACAGTCTGTTCACAAGTAGAAAGGAAGGCCGGCAATGGGGGACAAAAATGACCTGATGAGAGAGAGAGAGAGAGAGAGAGAGAGAGAGAGAGAGAGAGAGAGAGAGAGAGAGAGAGAGAGACTGTGTGTGTGTAATAGCTACATGTGTAGTACGTAATGTTAGGATGAAAAAAGAAATGTTCTGCATAATACCAAACGTTCCACGTCTTTAATTGATGGAAATAGTGGCGATGTGTTACTTGTGTGTGTGTGTGTGTGTGTGTGTGTGTGTGTGTGTGTGTGTGTGTGTGTGTGTGTGTGTGTGCGTGCATGCGTACGTGCTTGTGTGTGCCTGGGTGCGTGCGTGCGTGTGTGTGCTGGATCCAAGCAGTGGGTGGGCAGCTGAAGCCTTGCATCATCTCATCACCTGTTACACTCCACTCCCTGCAACCAGCCGGAGCTGGGGAAAGAAGCTGCTTGGGCCAGTCTGGGCAGGGCAGGGAGGAGGGTGTGAAGCGAATGGGCGGGAAGTGGGCGGGGGTGCGGGCGTATCGGCGCCATGAAGCAACACTTCCTCGCTGTGATATAAAAGCCACGACGTATGAACTTCCTCACGTCGCTGGTCGCCCTCCGGAAGCACGGGAAATCGACCCTCACG
>NC_059272.1:10727049-10729549 GCF_017591435.1 Portunus trituberculatus | reverse complement strand
CATTTAAGTTTACTAATTTTTCTTTTCCTTATTTTTTTCCCTTCCGTTCAGGTCTTTTCCTTCTCTTTTCTTTTTCTTTTTGTAATCTTGTTTTTTTTCTTTTAATTTTGTTTGATTTTGCTAGTATCTTTTTTTCTCTCCTTATCCTTCGTTTTTTATTCCTCTCCCTTCTTTTCCCCTTCTTTCATTTAGTTTCTTTCCCTTCCTTTCCCTTCCTTCCCTTCCCTTCCTCACCTCATCCCTCCTCCCTTTCTCCCCACGGTACTGTAAAGCCATATTCCCATGTCTTCTTACTCACACCTCACCGCCTCCTTGCTCCCTACCCACGATAACTATTCATTGCAACACACACACACACACACACACACACACACACACACACACACACACACACACACACACACTTGTAGTGCAGTGGTTAGCACGCTCAGCTCACAACCGAGAGGGTCCGGGTTCGAGTCCCGGGAAGCGGCGAGGCAAATGGGCAAATCTCTTAATGTGTAGCCCCTGTTCACCTAGCAGGAAATAGGTACGGGATGTAACTCGAGGGATTGTAGCTTCGCTTTCCCGGTGTGTGGAGTGTGTTGTGGTCTCAGTCCTACCCGTAGATCGGTCTATGAGCTCTGAGCTCGCTCCGTAATGGGGAAGACTGGCTGGGTGACCAGCAGACGACGACCGTGGTGAACACACACACACACACACACACACACACACACACACACACACACACACACACACACACACACACACACATTCTCTCTCTCTCTTGTCTCTCTCTCTCTCTCTCTCTCTCTCTCTCTCTCTCTCTCTCTCTCTCTCTCTCTCTCTCTCTCTCTCTCTCTCTCTCTCTCTCTCTCTCTCTCTCTCGATGTATAGATAAATAAACAAACTAGATAAAAGTACATAGAAAAAAAAGAATAAGTCAGACGAAAATGAAAAATATAGATCCATCATGTCAATTTATAGAGAAGAAGGAAAGAGTTTACCATTTTTCACGTGTTGTAATCGATAAGTTTTCTTTTCAAGGTGTCCCTGTGTTCCTGGCATTGCTTGATTGGGGGTATTTAGTCGCCTCTCCTACAAACCTACAATAACTGGAGTACTGCCGCATATCCTTCACATAGGTGGTCATATTTCCTACGCAAAAATAAGTATCCAGCAACTTAGTATACCCAGCATATATCCTACACCTATTTTGTGTAGGAGATATGCTGTATCCCTGTAGGAAATATGTCACTACTCTAAAAACTCCTAAATTTGTAGATATGTTCTGTAGCAAATGTGGCGTATATGTGGCGCGCCCCAGCTTGATTCACTACTAGTCGTCATGAAGGGCAGGGTGTGACGGAGAGAGGTCTAGAGGAGAGAGTGAGTGGCTGGAGTGAACTGATCTTCCTTCTGTACATCAGGCGTGGGAGTAGCGAGTCGCCTGTGCTTCTCGTCAATTGGCTGGTACGGTGAGACGTGTGCTGGTACCGAGTGTGTGTCTTATCAAAAGGAACCTAAGTGGCTCAAAGGAAGAATAAACTGCAGTAGAACATCTCAATAAGAGGAACGAACAGCTGAATAAGAAAAGAATAAAATAATAACAGCAAAGAACAAACAGGTGAATAAGAAGATAAAAGAAAAAATAACTCATGAGCGAACAGAACAAATCAAGGAAACAAACAACGCCAGAACTGTTAAGACGGACAAACAAAAGCAGAACAACTTAAGAACACACAACAACAGAGCAACACAAGAGGAGAACAAACACCAGCACAATAATTCAAACAGTATACTATAGCCACGCAGAACATAACAGCAGTACACCTAGAAGAACAAGAAAGTAGAAAGAACAACAAGAAAAAAAAAAACTCAGAGAAGAGAGAACAGGCATCACTAAAATACAAAACAACAACAAAAATAGAATAAGCAACACAACATCGAAAAACAACGGAGGAAAAAAAAATAGGGAAAAAAAAGAAAGAAAGATCAAGGAATTTCTCAAACTCACGGTTCCTAATTGGAGCAAACAGGAGTCGAAACAAAAAAATAAAAAAAGCCACACCGTCCGGATGTTATAGATAAGAGATGTAGCAAGACGTTAAAAAGGCCAACAACTACTAAAAGTCACCTATCACTATACCTAACGGGAAACACACACACACACACACACACACACACACACACACACACACACACACACACACACACACAAACCCATTACACAGTGAATGTATCAGACTACATTCACCTATTCATGTCAGCCGTAATTAGAAGTGGAATGAATAAGACTAAACTGCGCTATCGACTTTCCCCGGACAATTTTCCTACTTGTTGGGTCTTCACCTTCCAAGCAGAACAGAGACAGCGCCGCGGGGAGGGAGGGATGGGGGAGGGAGGGAGGAAGAGGAGGTAGAGGAGGAGACAGAACGATGGGATGGGATGGGAGGAAGGGAGGAAGAGAGAGGGAGACAGAGAGAGAGAGAGAGAGGGACACTAGGAGGAAGGGAGACGA
>NC_059272.1:10714549-10724549 GCF_017591435.1 Portunus trituberculatus | reverse complement strand
TTCTAATATATGTCATTCTTTTCTCTCTCTCTCTCTCTCTCTCTCTCTCTCTCTCTATTTCCTTCCCTTCTCTCCAGTCCTTCCTTCTTTCTTAACCCCTTGCTCTTGCTTGCTCCTTTGTTTCTTCCCATTTCCTCCCCTCTTTCTTTGTCTCATCTATATTTCCTTTTTTTTTTATTTTCCCTCTCATTTCTTTTCCTTTACCTTTTACTTCATTTCTCTTATCTTCTTTTCCCTCTTCCTATTCCTTCCATCTTTCGGTTTTCTCTTCACATTTCTCCCAATTTGTTTTCTTACTTTTTTTCTTCTTTCCTCTCGTCATCCCTTGCACTTGATATGCTCTCTGTTCCTTCATCCATGCATCCACGCACACTAACCTAAAGTAACCTAACGTAACTTAACCTAACCTAACGTAACCTAACCTAACCTAACCTAACCCAACCTGACCTAACCTAACCTAACCTAACCTAACCTAACGTGTACATTCCTCCATCTAGATTTACCTTCTCCACTGTCATTGATCCACACTCATCACTATCATCTTTTACAATTCAGTGTATGTTCATCTATCCATGCACATATATATGACTCATTTTCAATTTAGTTTATCCATTTACCCATACTTTGCACCCTCCTCGTCCCTGTTAAAACACACACACACACACACACACACACACACACACACACACACACACACACACACACACACACACACACACACACACACATTCACATGGACTTGCGGGCTGCGGTGTCAGTGTCTGGCCATCTCTCTTTCCTTCCGCCTCTCCTGCCGCTCCTTTGCCCATATGATTGGTGGCTCACGACGCCTCCACACGAGCCATTCCACTTAGACAGCCCGGTCAGAGAGAGAGAGAGAGAGAGAGAGAGAGAGAGAGAGAGAGAGAGAGAGAGAGAGAGAGAGAGTTAAATCTGATTCTTAGGAATGCGCAAAATGGTGCCAGTGGCTTCCTTTGATGACATGGATTTATTTTAACAGGAGTGTACGAGGAGGAGGAGGGAGAAGAAGAGGAGGAGGAAGAGGAATGTAGTGGAGTGAAGTGGAGTGTAGTGGAGTGAGCAAGGGACGAGTGGGTGGAGGGGTGAAGGAGGGCTGGACTCAGGGAGGGTTCAGGGAGGGCTTGGGGTGGGGCGGGCGGGCGAGGCTGCGACATATTCGGTAATAAGCAGGTGTCAGTGCGAGGCTTCCACCTGCCTGGCCGCGAGGAGCACCCCGTCACCCCATCACCCCATCACCCCATCACCCCTCCCCCACCAGGGGCAAGGGTCACCCCACCCCTCCCTGAAGTACTCGAGACTGACCTGCGCCTGTACGTGGATGAGGTGGAGGAGGAAGAGGAGGAGGAGGAGGAGGTGGAGGAGGGAAGGGGAGGGAAGTGGAAGGATGGAGGGGGGTGAGGTAGGTTGTTGCATAATAAGAGATCATGGAAGGTGTAACAATAGTGGTGGTCATTCCCTTTCCAGGCCTTTTCCAGCTCGACGGACCTTCGCACATCCCAACAGCTCATCTGCTTCCTCCTCCTCCTCCTCCTCCTCCTCCTCCTCCTCCTCCTCTTCCTCTTCCTCCTCTTCCTCCTTCTTCTCTTTGCCTCCCAGACAGTGTTCCTCACCTTCCACCAACATTCCTCACACTCTGCCAACGTTCATCACACCTTACCACCGTTCATCTCATCCCATTAACGTATACCACACTACAGGAACGTTCACTACACCCCCATACACGTTCCTCTCTACTCACGAACGTTCTTACTACACCCAAACACTCTCTTCAGACCATCTAACCTAACTTAACCTAACGTAGCCTAACCTAACCTAACGTAACTTAACCTAACTAAACCTAACCTGATCAAATCCTATTTCACTATATTCTATACAATCCTGATATCCTTTCACATTATCACACATCCTTCATTCAGCATACCTCTTCATACAGTGCCATCCTATCAAACACCACGCATAGAATCCTTCAGGACCCTCATCAGCCCCTCCCAGTTCCTCCTTTCCTTCCTCAAGATCCTACAAGCCCCTCCTCCCCCATCTCACCTCTTCCTTGTCCTTCTCAGCCCCTCTCAGATCCTTCCAGCCCCTCCCAATACCTCACAGTCTCTCCCAATCCCTCTCAGTACCTCCTAGTCCCCCAAAGACCCTCCCAGCCCCCTCACGATTCTCCCAGCCCCTCCCAGTCACTCTCAAGCTCTACTAGACCCTCCCAGTTCCTCCCAGTCCCTCCCAGCCACTTACTCCCGTGACCGCCGGACATCACAGGGTCCATCGAACAAAGGGGAAATAAGTAGCATGATAAAGGAGAGGGAAAGAGAGAGAGAGAGAGACGCACGAGAAAAGAATGAAAGGCCGAACATATGTAACGGGTCCGTAATATTTCCACCCTCGATGGAAATTATGATGATTATGAGGAGGAAGACAGACAGATGGAGGAGGAAAGGAAGGAGGGAGAGGAACGCAGAGAGGGAGAGAGGAGGAAGCCACCCCAATAAAAAAAGAGGGAGATACAAAGTGAGAGAGAGAGAAAAAAAAAAAGAAGAGGAACACAACCGTGGCTGACAAATTCAATAAAATCGTTCATAATTAGAGTGGAGGCGGGGCGGCGGGAGGCGAGGTGACAGGTAGATTGTGGCGGTACACAGGTAATGACAACCCGCCGCGAGAAATTATCAATCCATAGAAAAGTGACACGCTGATGCTCGCCTGGGGACTGACGGGCCAAGAATGCAGAGTTTAATCGCCAGACGAGTGGAATAAAAATGTCTTCAAGATGTTACTAGTGGAAGGGGAGAGAGAGAGAGAGAGAGAGAGAGAGAGAGAGAGAGAGAGAGAGAGAGAGAGAGAGAGAGAAGACGGAGGGAGATGAGAGGAGAGGTGATTGTATCCTGTCAAAGTTTGGAGTGGTGGTGGTGCTGGTGGTGGTGGTGGTGGTGGTACAGCGAGTGAATGAAGGAGCTAATATTGTTGTTATTGTTGTTGTGTTTGTTTTTTCTTGCTCTTGTTCTTGTTCTTTTTGTTCTTGTGATTTGTCTTGTTTTTGCCCTTTCTTGTTAACTCCCCAATAAGGTGTCGCTATATGCTGGAGGTGTAGAGTACGTATTAGTTGATATTATTAATCTTACTTTGATGTTGAAAGGGAATGTCCTGGAGAGAGAGAGAGAGAGAGAGAGAGAGAGAGAGAGAGAGAGAGAGAGAGAGAGAGAGAGAGAGAGAGAGAGAGAGAAAGAGAAGGAGGGGCGTTCTCTACCTCTCTTCTGACAAAAACCCGACCCTCTTCCCTTCCTCTCTCTCTCTCTCTCTCTCTCTCTCTCTCCCCTCCCCGCCTATCCTCGCCCCTCTGAGTCTCAGGGCGCCTCTACCTGCTCCATCATTAACAAATTATCATTATTATCACTTTATTGTGGCCCCTTTACGACTCCTACCCTGGCTAACTGCTCTCGCTCTCTCTCTCTCTCTCTCTCTCTCTCTCTCTCTCTCTCTCTCTCTCTCTCTCTCTCTCTCTCTCTCTCTCTCTCTCTCTCTCTCTCTCTCTCAACATACGGTGCAATGCGACTCTTTAAGGGATAAACTTTACTTGTTAGCACTGTACTTAATATCTCCAAAATGATAACTTACGAACCAAACAAATGAACACGAAACAGTCAGTCCAACAAACAAATAAACGAATGAACGGAGAAACATACAAGTGTTCAGTAATTGCGATTGTTCAATGAGGCAGCAAAAACCAATTAAACATTTACCATATGCTTTAATATTTTATTCATTTAAGTTTTTTTTTTTGTTGACAGTCTTCAAACAACATGAAAAAAAAAAAAAAATGAGAAAAGTATTTACGTGGTTCAACTTTTTTTTTTCTTGATCTCATTCCATTAATTTGTATACAAACGTAAACAAAAAAGTTCTGTCGCGGCCGTGCAGGAATTTTATGTGTTTCGTAAAAAGGACGGTGAGATGCTTCGCCTTAAGGTGAAAGTTTACTATAAATTTTACAGAAGCTGACCCTCATCCTCCTCCTGGCTGGACGCGGGAAGAGAGGAAAAAAGGGAGGTGGGGATCTTAGACGGTGGAGGGATTACGTTGGGGGTTGGTGGTGAGAGGGGAGCAGGGAGCGAAGGAAGGGACTGCAGTTTTAGGAGGAGGGAAGGTAAGTGTTGGGGAGGAGCGGGAGTATTTGTCTTCTTCACAGCTCGATGACGCAACAATTGACAACCGTGAGTTTTGGAGGAGAAAGAGGAAGAAGAGAAGAATAGGAAGAGGAGGCGAAGTACCAGGAGATGGAGATGGAGGAGGAGTACATGGGTGGATGAGGAGGAGGAGATGGATGGGAAGGAGAGGAGGAAGCTGCTCAGTCTTCACAACAGGCCGTCACCACTCCTTCCTTCTTTCTCCCTCCTTCCTCCCCCTTTTCCTCCTCCCTCCTGCTGGGGAGGAATAAAGAGAGCACAGCGGAAGACCAGCCGGCTGCCGGGTGTCCCCTCTCCCCGCCCCGCGGCCTGCTGCTCCTCGGGGAAATACAATGCTCGCACATCCACGTCGTTTTTACAGTCACAGGAACGTCTCAATTACTACAAGGACGGAGGAGCCGCCGCCTCCCACTCCTCCATAAAAAGGCGGTGGAGAGAGATCGGTCAGAGCTCATCGGTGCACAGGAGGCGGCGGGGCGGCGAGGCGGCCCTCGGCGGGGGAGTGACGGCGCCTTGCAGCCCGCTGACAGCCGACCTCCTCGCACCTGACATAATGATATCCTGCTGTAATTGTGAGGGCGTGGCTGCGTCAGTTGCCGCCCCACCGCCTACACAACCCTAGACGCCGCCCGGTTCGACCCCCGACCCCTCCCGTCCTGCTGGTGAGAACTGTAGAAATAGGTATCCCCCGCCCCGCCCCGTCCCGCCTCGCCCCGCCTCATGCCGCCCCATCCCTCCTGGCATAGTTGTGCGCAGCCGCCAGGTCACACATCACTCAAGAGGCGCCGCTGTGCCCTTAGGTCTCCCGCAGGAGGATCAAAGTCCCGACCTTCTCACAGGGGGAGGCGGAACTAACCTCTGAGAACCATTGCCAAAATGTAATAATGTAATTGCCATGAGGCCGCCGCTCCCTCTCTCCCTCTCTTCTCCCCTCTCTCCTGCCTTCCTTCCCTTCCTTCCTCCCGCCTCTCCCCCCAAACGAACCTGAAGGAGTGTATACTCTCCTTCAGGAAGAAAGTCACCAGCCTAACTTGTCGGGACGAGCGGAACCTCGGCAGCGTTCGGGAGGCAAGGGGAAAGGGAGGGTGAGGTCAGCGTGTTTAGCAGGAATCAGATAGCAGCGCAGCAACAGAGGAACACGACAGCCCTAAACTATAAAGGTCCACCATCGGACTATTTACAGCTGAAAAATGGAAACCAGATATGCCTCTCTGTGGAAAAATTTTCCCAAGAGAGATTGAAATAGCGGCAGCGATGGGCGGGGAGATAGGGCCGCCTCTCCGTCAGGGGCCTTCTGCAGGTACACGGGAGGCGCCACTCTCCTCCTCTTATAATTGGCTGCTTCAATGGTCGGCAACTTATGGAAAAATCTCATTACAATCCCATTGAGCGCCGGGACGCCCTTTATATGAATTTATCTGATAGAGGCGGGTGCGTCCTCAATGTTTGTGAAGATAAGAACCCAGAGGCAGCATTTCACAGTCCCAACCTCAACCTGGGAGGCTGCGCTCAGCGACCCTCTTGGTGCTGGCAGAGGAGATGCTGGTTATGGCCGGGTGGTTGTGCTGCTGCTGTGGCTTGTTATGAGGCACACGGTGGACACAAGCCATCATTTTTTTAGGGGGAGACGCGCGGCGAATCGTAATCGAGCCTTAGGACTGTTAAATCCTCAATTGGCAGCGATAAAAGTAGTGTGGGAATGTTGTGACGGGAGGCGGCCGGCGGGGAGGTGGCCTGCTTTATGGCCGCCCTCCTCCCACCCACCCCCTGACCCCTCTCGTTACCGGCGTCTCCTCTCTCGACAAACACCTCGATACTTCCAATTTTTCATACGTCTGAGGCCCGTGGGAGGACGGCACTAGGAGGAAGAGCGCCATAAAAGTAAATAACATCTTTGGGGAGCGGAGGCGGCGGCGGCGGAGGCGGGGGCAGCCAGACCTACCTGGGAGTGCTAATGACTCACAAACACAGCCTCGTCCAGCGCCGCGGAAACTTGAGCCTGAGCTGTTGGTGCTGAGGGGCCTTCACGCGGCCTGAACCCATCAGTTATGACTGTGTGTGTGTGTGTGTGTGTGTGTGTGTGTGTGTGTGTGTGTGTGTGTGTGTGTGTACTTGCGTGTATGTATGCTGGTAGAGAGGAACATGATGTGACATAGTACTTGGTGGTGGTGCTGGTGATGGTGAAGCACATTGGATGAGATGGCGATGGTGTTGATGTAGCGTTTGTTGTTGGTGTCTGTGGTAATGGCACGGCACATTATCGTCTGAGGTGACGTAGCAGATGTTGGCGGTGGAGCATATTGTGGTGGTGTGTGTAGGTAATGATGACGATGCTACAGTGCTGAGGATCATGGTAGTGGTATGCATACGTTGATTTAAAAGCACGGAGAGGTGTTGCTGCACATGAAGTTGCTGATGCTAGCGGTGGTGAGACTCACAATCATGGTGGTGGTGGTGGTTGCGGCGGCGGAGGTGGCGTTCCCTCCTGCCGGCGTGGAGTAGTGTTGCCGTGGTCACTGGTGGTCGTGGCCGCGTCGGGACAGCGGCGTGTTCCCGGGACTTGGCTGAGACGAGAGGATGGTCAATGTTATCTTTCGGGTGACAGGCAGGCAGAAATTTTGAATGCGACTGTCAGAACAAATAGCGCATGCGTGGGTAACAGGGGAGGACAGGCGCAGATGGGCCCCGCGATAGCGTCATCAACGCAAACAAAACGGCTCTCAACAGGACATGTTCCAGAGGGCGCCACTTGGAGCCCTGCCGCCCACCCTCACTAATAGACCATAGATGAGAACCAGCTTATGTAAATACTAGTGACGGAGGCCCCCGCCCACCTACACCGCCACGGCTGTTGCCTCTCCATTCCTCCATACCAGAGTCTCTATCCTCCCTGCCCTCCCTCCTCTCCTTCCCTCCGCCCAGCCGTTGTCCCTCATCAGCGCCCAAGTTTATTAGCGCCGCCGCGGAACATGTTTTGTCACAATGCGTAACACTCCGGCAACAGCTGTAACACGCCCCTGTAAGCGCGGTTGTGGAGCGAGGCGGCGGGGACAGAGAAGGCCCGGATCAGGGGACCGTCGCGGAGCGTAGCGCTGGGTGACCGGCGAGGCAGTGCGTGAAATTGTTTACAATCCTCGAAGATTACCTCACATGGTCGTCTTTCTGTCAGAAGTGTCATACCTGGACACGGTGATGAATGTCTGCCTCCCTCACCCTCCCTCGCCCCCACAAAGCCTCACCCTTACTCTTCCCCCCCTTCTCCCCCACTGTTGCTGCATTAACCTCAATGAATTGATGCACGAGTGAAGGAAGCGGCGAGTCTGTTGGGTGGAGTTGGTCTGCCGCTGACGGTAATGTGAGGACGAGTGAGGCCGAGCAGGTCCGGCCCGGCCCCGGAAGCGACCAGTGTTAGGGAACAATACTCCGAGGGATGAGACGAAGCGCGGGAGGGAGGGGGAAGGGAAGAGGAAAGGAGGAGGAGGGGAGGAAGGCTACACGCTGCCCAGGAATCACTCATCTCCGGGTTGGGGCCTAATGAAGGGACTTTTGTCTCCAGCAGAACACTGGACGGCAGCCGCTACTCCCTCTGTGTCCCTCAGGCTGCTCCCTCCACACACACACACACACACACACACACACACCGCGTAGTGTAGTGGTTAGCACGCTCGACTCACAATCGAGAGAGCCGGGTTCGAGTCCCGGTAAGCGGCGAGGCAAATGGGCAAGCCTCTTAATGTGTGGCCCCTGTTCACCTAGCAGTAAATAGGTACGGGATGTAACTCGAGGGGTTGTGGCCTCGCTTTCCCGGTGTGTGTTGTGTATTAATGTGGTCTCAGTCCTACCCGAAGATCGGTCTATGAGCTCTGAGCTCGCTCCGTAATGGGGAAGACTGGCTGGGTGACCAGCAGACGACCGAGGAGGTGAATTACACACACACATACACACACGGCTGCTGGTGGGAAGGTCTTGAGCTACTCTGTGTCCACCAATTTATCACTAACATCGATTTTCCAGATACAGAGCCTCTCCCCTCCTGCTCCTCCTCCTCTTCCTCCTCTTTCTCTTCCTCTTCCTCCTCCTTGACAACCTCTTCTTCTTCTACTCTGCTTGATTCCTTCCAAAACTTAACGAGAATACATGCGCATTACAATTGTGAACACACACACACACACACACACACACACACACACACACACACACTGCGTAGTGTAGTGGTTAGCACGCTCGACTCACAATCGAGAGGGCCGGGTTCGAGTCCCGGTAAGCAGCGAGGCAAGTGGGCAAGCCTCTTAATGTGTGGCCCTTGTTCACCTAGCAGTAAATAGGTACGGGATGTAAATCGAGAGGTTGTGGTCTCGTTTTCCCGGTGTGTGTTGTGTGTTGATGTGGTCTCAGTTCTACCCGAAGACCGGTCTATGAGCTCGGAGCTCGCTCCGTAATGGGGAAGACTGGCTGGGTGACCAGCAGGCGACCGAGGTGAATTATACACACACACACACACACACACACACACACACACACACACACACACACACACACACAAACATACGGAGTCTACCACCGTCACGTGTGTCGAGGCGAGCCACATCCTCGGCAGCTTCGGCGTAGCTCCGAAAGGCGGAGCCCCTCATGAAGGCAGTGGAAGCAGCGGGCAACCTCCTCTTGACGCAAATGAAGAGTTATGTCGATATATACACTTTTTCTTAAGAGTGTGATGGTCCCGAGGGGCTGCTGGCGCTGCCCGGCTGAGGCATGAAGTGGTCCCGCCGACATGACTCCCCGAGGTCCCGTTTGCCTCCTCGATTATGAATTAATGAAATAATAAGCGGCAGTTATGACCGGACCGATGCCCCAGCCCGCCCGTCCTCCATCTTCATTACGGCGCGCCTCTCCCCTCACTTCTCCGTCCCGTGTGTGTGTGTGTGTGTGTGTGTGTGTGTGTGTGTGTGTGTGTGTGTACTGCGAATCGTCCGGTAAAGCAAGTGATTCTATTTTCTTCATCCTTCTTATTCTTTCTGCAATCCAAGTGAGAGCCTGTCATTTAGTTGCTATTTATGTAATGTTTATGTCGCTCTTTGTTCATTCTCCTCTCTTCCCATTATTCGCTCTCATTTTTTTTTGTTTGTTTATATTTTCCTCGCTGTCTCGCCCGTCCTCGTGATCTGAGTGGCCTTATTGTTGCTTGTCCCTCTGCTGCTCCTCGCCCTCCGCCTCGTTTTCGTCTTCATATTTTCTCTCGATTTTTCTTGCTTCGTTTTATTTATTCTTTTCTTCTTTCGTTCTCTTTTTCATTCTATATTCCTTTCTTTTTTCGTTATTTCTTCTTCTTCTTCTTCTTCTTCTTCTTCTTCTTCTTCTTCTTCTTCTTCTTCTTCTTCTTCTTCTTCTTCTTCTTCTTCTTCTTCTTCTTCTTCTTCTTCTTCTTCTTCTTCTTCTTCTTCTTCCTCCTCCTCCTCCTTCTCCTTAGCGCTAGTTAACTTGACGAAGGGCGTACTGCAGCCACTGGGCCTCCGTGCGGTGGCTCTCAATGGGAAGACGAACTGGGAATGCTTCTCTAACCCACACTATTCCCATCTTTACACCACCCCAACACCCTCCCTCTATACACTACCCTCTTGCCCCCTTTCCCTTCCTTTCGTTCGTGTTCTCTTAGTGTTGTTCTCCTTATATCCTCTTTCTTTACCGTTTTCATGTCCTATTCTCGTCTCCCCGCTGGTCATCTCTGAGTTCCCAAGTCCTGAAGTTCCTCTTAATCTCTTTAGTACCATAACACGTTTCTATATTCATTCTGC
>NC_059272.1:10707049-10709549 GCF_017591435.1 Portunus trituberculatus | reverse complement strand
GCGACCCTTTCATTTCATTGTGCGCCGCTGGTTTGGCGAATTCAATGTTTTGTTTGGCGAAGCGCACACTTTTCCCTCCCCTGCCCAGCCCTACACGCCGAGCCTCCTTTTCCTCCTTCCCTGTCTCTCTCTCTCTCTCTCTCTCTCTCTCTCTCTCTTGGTTTGGTCTATTTTTTCATGTTTCTGGTCCCGTTTTGCTTTTTGCTTTATTTTTCTTATTTGGATTTGGATTTGATATGTTTGTCCGTCTCTCTCTCTCTCTCTCTCTCTCTCTCTCTCTCTCTCTCTCTCTCTCTCTCTCTCTCTCTCTCTCTCTCTCTCTCTCTCTCTCTCTCTCATCTCCTTTCGTCTCCTCACCTGTACTCTCCCATACATATTTATCCCCCCTTCCCCACATTCCCTTTGCCTTCCCTCCCTCCTTCTCTACCTGACCTGCCGCCTCCCTCCCTTGCCGGCAATTAGAGGTCACTGGGCTGCCTCGGGGTCCCATAAATCGGGATATTACACCCTTATGAATACATTAGTGTCCTTTAGCACCTTTGTACCAAAACCCGCGTGGGGGAGGCGGCGTCTGTTTACCTGCGGAGGACTTGTTTTTAATGGAGGGCCAAACACCTGCCTGCGACTTGGGAGTGTTTAGTGCCTTGTGTATCGCTGCGTGTCTATCTTTCGTCCTCTCTTTGTCTGTTTATATGCTTTTTTGTAGCTGTTTCTTTTCTTTATTTTTTGCTTCTCTGGGTGTGTCTGTTTTTTTTTCTTTTCTTTCTTTGTCTTTTTACCTCTTCTTTTTTTTTTTTTCGTTTTGTTGTTTTTGTGTCCCTGTATTTCTTGTTTTTTTTTTTTTTCTGTCTGTCTTTCTGTTTGTATATTTTATTCTCTGTCTGCATCTTTCCTGTTTTTGCGTCTGTCTCCTGTTTTTCGTCTTTTTCATGCGGTTATATTGTCTGTTAATCTCTCTCTCTCTCTCTCTCTCTCTCTCTCTCTCTCTCTCTCTCTCTCTCTCTCTTTTCTGTCTTCCTGTCTGTACGTTTTTATCTCTCAATGCTTCTGTCTGCTATTTTCTGTTAATGAGAATATACTGTTTGTCTATCTTTCTTTCTCTTTTTCTCTGTCCTTTTTGACGTTAATTTGTACTGTTTCTCTCTCTCTCTCTCTCTCTCTCTCTCTCTCTCTCTCTCTCTGCTTTTGAAACGCGAATACATAGGTTAATATCACATCTATTACTTATTTCATGTGATGTTACTTTTCTGCATGATTTTGATTTTATGGCAGCCTTCCTTCGTATGCAATAGTTGAGAATGCTGTGATTAATAACCGCTCTTGCTGGAATAAAGAATCTGAATTTGAATCTATCTCGTCTGAATATTTGTCTATGTCTTAATGTCTTTTGCCGTCTCATCCTTTTCTTTATGTTTTTATCTGAGAATGTTGATATTTACAGAAGTCTAAAGTTTATGTGATTTTTTTTTTTATAATAGGTGATGTTTGGGGGCTAAAGGTGAACTCTATCCCGAGACATCTATCTTAAAGCTATCCCTTCTCTCTCTCTCTCTCTCTCTCTCTCTCTCTCTCTCTCTCTCTCTCTCTCTCTCTCTCTCTCTCTCTCTCTCTCTCATACGATATTTGTTTGGAATTGTTTTGTTTTTCGTGTGGTGTACTGTTAGTTGTCAACAAAATGTAGTTATTTATCTGTATTCATGCAGTTATCTATCTATCTATCTATCTATCTATCTATCTATCTTTGTGTCTGTGTCTGTCTGTCTGCCTTCCTGTCTGATTGTCTGTTAGTGTGCCTGTATCCGTATGTTTGTCTTTCTGTGTGCCTGTGTATCTGTATGTCTATGGTTGTTTGATCGTCTGTCTGTCTGTCTGTTAGTCTGTTTATTTATCTCTACTATTTATCGATCCATCTATTTCTAATCTGTTTGCCCATTCATATATATATATATATATATATATATATATATATATATATATATATATATATATATATATATATATATATATATATATATATATATATGCGTGTGCTATTCACCGCGGTTGTCTGCTGATCACCAAGCCAGCCTTTCCCCTACGGAAAGAGCTTAGAGCTCATACTGACCAATCTTCGGGTAGGACTGAGACCACATCACACACCACAACCCGTTGAGTTACATCCCGTGCCTATTTACTGCTAGGTGTGTATGTGAGAGAGAGAGAGAG
This sequence comes from Portunus trituberculatus, assembly GCF_017591435.1. Taxonomy (NCBI): domain Eukaryota; kingdom Metazoa; phylum Arthropoda; class Malacostraca; order Decapoda; family Portunidae; genus Portunus; species Portunus trituberculatus. The sequence goes on along the minus strand of NC_059272.1, from coordinate 10,707,344 downwards.
AAAGAGAAAGAGAGAGAGAGAGAGAGAGAGAGAGAGAGAGAGAGAGAGAGAGAGAGAGAGAGAGAGACTATAGAAATAAGAAATGGCCCGTCTTTTACAAAAAGAAATGTTTAGAAATAAGCGCAAGAGTAAAATGGTAGAAAGAAAAACTTTGGGAAGAAAAGCTTGAAGCTTGAGGAAAGGAAAGGAGAGAGGAACAAAAGGAATACAAATATGAATGATAGAGAAAAGAAAGAAGAGAGGAGAAATAGATAGCAGGGACGAGGAAAGAAAGGAAAAGGAGGGGAGGGAAAAC
>NC_059272.1:10672049-10702049 GCF_017591435.1 Portunus trituberculatus | reverse complement strand
CTAGGGATATTTATAGAAAGAGAGAGAGAGAGAGAGAGAGAGAGAGAGAGAGAGAGAGAGAGAGAGAGAGAGATGTTCAGAAACCATAATACCTGCTCAAAATACACTCAGCAAATACTGAACTTTATGAATTACAAAACAAAAGCATGCATAACTTATATCATTAGCTAAAGGCCAAACAAAGACAAGAGATTCAAATATTACACGTGGCTAAGAGAAAGTAGCGGTGAGGGAGAGAGGGAGTGGAGGCTGAAGAGAGGGTGGACGCTATTCTCTCTCTCTCTCTCTCTCTCTCTCTCTCTCTCTCTCTCTCTCTCTCTCTCCTCCTTACAGGCGCATGTGGAGCATAACCAGGATGACCTTGAGTGTGAAGGGGAAGGCGGAGGACGTGAAGAAAAGGAGCAGGAGGAGGAGTAGGAGGAGGAGGAGTACAACGGAATATAAAGGAAGATCAAACAGCACACCTTGGGGTTCTCACTTGGCTATTTTGCTGAATGTACTGCAATAATTATATGTGAGTGAGAAAAGATAGAACAACAGGAAACACCTCCCCATCCATCTAGGAGGAGGAGGAGGAGGAGGAGGAGGAGGAGGAGGAGGAGGAGGAGGAAGGGGGATTATTCAAGTATCTGTTTACCAGGTACTGTACACATATTCCTGATAATAAACAAATAAGTGCAAAGCTTTCAAGGTAAATGTCTCGGGATAAAGCTTTAGTTTCAAAACATTTTCTATTGTATAAAGAAACATTCCTACAATTTTTAAAGAAACAATAGCAAAAGGAGGATGAGGGAGGGAGAAGAGGAGGAGGAGGAGGAGGAGGAGAAGAAACGAAGGTAAGGAGGAAACGAGGATAGGGAGGAATAAGTGAAAGAGAGGGGGAAGAGAGAAGGAGGCAAAGGTGGTGTGGTGGTGTAGTGGCAGTCCTCCTACTCTTTCTCCTCCTCCTCCCCCTCCTCCTCCTCCTGCTTCCCTTCCTCTCACCGGCTGGGTTCAGGTGGTCGTGATTTTATATTTCCGTCGTGAAAGGGTTTTCTTTTCAGGTCGGACTTTTTCTTTCATGTTGGCGGATCGGCATTGCTTTATGTGTGTTTGGGAGAGTTCCGTGTGGGCTCAACAAGGCAGTGGAGAAGGAAGCTTTTCGGAAGGTACAATGAGGGAGAGAGAGACTGTATCAGAAGGAGGAGGAGGAGGAAGAAGAAGAAGAGGAAGAAGAAGAGAGGGAGGAGGAAGAGGAGGAAGTAGTGATGGAAAGAAGAGGGAAAAATAAGGACATGTGGGTTGTGTGATAAGCTTTCTTGAATTTTTACTTTCTTTTCCTTGAACTGAGTTGTGTAAATTGACGTTTCCCTTGTACGATTCCATACCAAAGGCGGAAAAAAAGAGAGAGGGGGAAACAAAATAGAGAAAATAGAATAAAAAATAAGACTCAGTGACGGGAGACACATAGGACGGATGAGCAAAGGAAAATAGGATAAAAGAGAAGAGAAGGTCGTGTGACGGGAAAGTTAAAGGAAGGGTAGGAAAAAAAGAAGAATAATAGATAAATGAATAAATTGTTGGGAATAGAGAGACACAGATGGACGGGAATGATTTTGTGAAGTCGCATTTTTATAGGTAAGTAGAGAGAGAGAGAGAGAGAGAGAGAGAGAGACTAACTTTAATCTCTCTCTCTCTCTCTCTCTCTCTCTCTCTCTCTCTCTCTCTCTCTCTCTCTCTCTCTCTCTCTCTCTCACAGACATCATCTCTCCGCCACCTCCCCGCCACCCTCACAATGGCGCGGTATGGGCGGTGTATGGGTCTCTTCTGGACCTCCGTTACCTTCACAAAGCCAGAAAAATTATATAATGAGGAGGTGAAAGCCGTGTCTTGTCGAGGAGGGAGGGAGGGAGGAGGAGGAGATAGATAGAGGAAGAGGGAGGGAAGTAGGGAGGGAAGTAGGGAGGGAGGGAAGATAATAATAATGTCGCCTTTTTGGTCATGCTGGTGAATATCTGAGGAGAAACTTGTCTATTTTTTCTTTTTTACTTCGTTTTTTTCTAATTAATAAATAGAGCGCGACCGATGGAGGGAAGGGTGATGAGGGGGTTAGGGAAACTCTCTCTCTCTCTCTCTAGCGGGCGACGCGTGTCAACAGAAGGAAATATGAACCGTAGCGGCGGACACGTGCGAGGGTCCTCTTCTGTTTCCCACCCTCGTCTGCACCTCTCCTCCTCCTACCCTGCCTTCTCAGCCTACGTCTTTCTTCCTCCTTTTCTTTTTGATCCTCCTGCTCCTCCTTATTTGTGGATTTTTATTGTGTATAAAATAAAAGCGGATCTAATGTAATGTAACGTAACCCAACCCAACCCAACCCAACCCAACCCAAACTTAAGCTAATCTTACCTAACCTAACCTATTCTCATAATTTCCATCGCCTCTTTCTCCTCATCCAATTATAATAAAATTTTCACCTGATCTACTTTTTCTTCTATTTCTTTTAATTTTCCTTCTTCTCTTTTCCTCCTTTCTCTTATTTTTTTGTGTTCTATAATCATTTTCCTTTGCTATGTTCTTTATTCTTTTACCACGTTCTTTTTTTTCTATCTGTTTCTATGTGCTATTTATTTGTTTATTTTTTCATAATAATCTACCCCATTTTCGTTCTACTTCCTTTCAATTCTGCAGCATCTCACTTCCTATCCTAAATGTATCACTTTTTCCTTTTTCATCTCCTTAACAGTTCGGCTCTCTTTCTTCTTCCTTCCATTCGCTGCTTTAGTTATCCCTCTCCTTCCTTCCTGTCTTTCCTCTTTCCTTCCCTTTCCTCGCAATATTCCATCACTGCCTACTTTTCTTCCCAGTTTTTGCGTATCATTGCCTTCCTATTGTTCCCACCTCATCTGTCCTTTTCCTCCCATTCCTTTCCTTTTCCTCTCTCACCATTTATTTTCTTGCGTCACTTCCTTTCTTTTATTTCCAACCCACCTTCTGTATCTTTTTTTTTAATCGTTTTCTCCTCTCTCCTGCTTTATTGCACAATTACCGTTTGGTCTTCTTCGTCTCCACATCACGTCATCAATATTCCTTCTATTTTCTTGTATCATTGCCTCCCTATTACTGCCCACCTTGTGTCCTCTCATCTACCACCCTCTGTCGGCCCCTCGCAGTCAGCCATCTGTCCTGGGCCGCCACACCCCCGCCCTTGTCTTTGCCTCCTTGTTATTATTACCCGTGGAGTGCCCCTCATTACCGACCAGTTGGTCACAGCTAGAGGTCCCTCATGGGCTTAACGGGGCTGGTGATACTAGTGGAGAACAGTTTTTTCTCTTACATTTCATCTTATCTCGACTCTTAGCAGCTCGTATTTAAAAGTTATTGGGGTTTTCAATGGTTGTTCTTCAATTCTGGTGGTTGATGAGCAAGAATTTTGTATCTGTAGAGGGAAAATAACAGAGAAAAGCCAAGTAATCACTTCTGTTTGTCTTGGAAATTGTTAAAGAGTATTGACTAGAGAGAGGGGCGCTGTAGCTGCTTTGTAAAAATTGGCTGCGGTCATAGAGGTGGTAACATGTTCGCCCATTAATATTGTTCTTTTCTCTCTGATATATTATGTACGCGTACATACATCCGTGTGTCTTGGCTTTATACTAATGACAGTGCGATGCATGACAATATGGTGGTGATGGTATGGTACGAGAGTTAGTTATAGTCCTCATAGATATTGTGCTTTGACGTTAAGCATTTACGTTAAGGCGTGTCTCAGCTGTATAATGGTCCATGATGCGTGAATGTAGTGCTCATAAATAGTAATTGTTGTGGTTCATTGGCTACACGGTTGTAAAGTCAGTCATTCACCCGCTCGAGTCCTCCTTACTATTGTTCCTTTTTTGTTTAGCATTGTAGCTACGTGTTTCTCGTCTATATAATGGCCTATAAAGCGTGACTGTACAGTGGTAAAGGTGAAAACACGTGATGCAGAGGTCACACGTTCGATCCCCCAAATTGGCAATATATTTCCCACATTTATACCTTCGCTTTCTCTCTGCGCCTATTATGTTTTTGTGTTACTCTGCGCACACTTAGTATTGTTACTCCGGGCTACAGCTTCATTGTGATAACTGGGTCACACCTGCTGCTGCGCTCCTGGCCACTTAGGTCACCCCGCGGCCTGGTCACGCCTGGGATGGAGGAAATAGTCCATCTAAGGCAAACAAGGAACAGGTGATGACGAGACACCACTGAACGTCATGCCACCGTGTCTCTCCCCTGTAGTTACGTACGTACAACTCAAGCCTCTCTCAAATCAGGAATCTGCAACCTTTGATTTTTTTTTCTTATTTTTTGTATTTTTTCCCCCTCTCTTATTACCTTCACTCTCACCATTTGATTCTCTCACAGCGCCTTCTGTGGGTCAAGTCTCGCTACAGGTTTCTCTGTAGTTAAAGAACGGTGAATTAGCACCTTTAGCATATATTCTTCTGTCTCAAATTACATTTTCTTGCACCACTGATTTATTCTCAGCGTCTCCTGCTGTTCAGGCATCGCTTAAGTCTCCCTACAGTCACCTACAGGACGCTGCCTTAAGGTGTGGTATTTTTAAACGTTTCGGAGTCTAACAAATGTTTTAAAAGGTGATGTAGATGACTAAGGGAATCTCATGATTTTTCTTCGTTTAATGATACATAAACTTAATCAAACCATCATTAGAACCATGAAAACAGTTCAAAATCTTTATATATACATACCACTAAGGACAATCAAATGTGAAGGAGCTGAGACCAAAACCTTCCAGAATAAGGAGACACCGAGATTTCTGAGAGCTCAAACCCTTGACCTGATCTGTAGCACACGACGGGGAGGGATCGAGTTGGGGGGGCAGGCGGGAGTGGGGCAAGGCGTTGGGCCAGATGACACAACATACTTATCGAGTGACTGTCGTAAAAGGTGTTCTCTTTGTTTCAGGCAAGTCTTCCCCCTTTATGTCCCATTACGGTGTTGTGTGTCAACCCTTGGCCGACCCCCGGGTTCTGTTTCACCTCCGGGGCGGGGCAGACACGAATTTCTGGAGCTAGAGGCGGGTGGCAGGGGATGGAGGGGCCTAGAGGTTCTGGTTAAGGGGATGGGAGGTATAGGAAAGGGCTGGAAGGACTGGAAGTGGATAGAAAAATGAGTGGATGGGAAACTGGTTGGCTGAGGATAGGGAAGGTGGAGGAGGTGGGATGCGTGGGTTGGGGAAGGGGCAGGATGGGATGCATGGGTTGGGGAGCATGGGTAGGGAAGGGGAAAGGGTGGATTGTATGAGTTGGAGAAGGTGACAGGGTTGGGTGCATGGGGTTGGGTGCATGGGGGTTGGGGTGCGTGGATTCGGGAAGGAGGTAGAGGGGGGTGCGTGGGTTTGTGAAGGGAGGAGGGTGGGTTGTGTGGGTTGGGGAAGGGGTGGGCTCGAGCAGTGGCGGAGTGAACGAGGCTTGAGAGTGAGAAAAAATACAGATGTTGAGTGATCGAGTGTAACCTTTGACTCTCTCTCTCTCTCTCTCTCTCTCTCTCTCTCTCTCTCTCTCTCTCTCTCTCTCTCTCTCTCTCTCTCTCTCTCTCTCTCTCTCCCACCCTAACCCTTTCACACACACACAGACACACACACACACACACACACATACACACACTTTTCTACTCATAAATCCTAAATATGCATTGCTTATTGCTACGTCGCTGCCTCGCTGACCTTCTCCCAGCGTGACCCCAGCCAATCAAGCTTCATTATGCCTACCTAAAGGTCACGCACCACTGATCGGACAGACAGACAGACACGCCGTTGATAAGTCTGATAATGCCGTGAATTGTAATACTGATAAAAACTACTGATTAATTTAGTCTCTGGGTTCCGTGGGAGTGTGAATCAATAGCTGGAGGAGGAGGAGGAGGAGGAGGAGGAGGAGGAGGAGGAGGAGTATAACAGAAAAGGATTAAAACTTAAGAGTAAATAAAGAGTAAGGAGGTAAAAAGGAAAAGAAGAAAAGAAAAAGGAACGATAAAAAAATGAAAATTTAAGAATAAGTAAGTAAAGAAGAAGAAATGAAAGAAAGCAGAGGAGGAAGAGGAGGAAGAGGAGGAGGAGGAGAAGGAGGAGGATAAGGAGGAAGACATGGAGGAGATGGAGGAGAAAATAAGAAAAAATGGAGGAGAGAAATGAAGAAAGAGAATAAGAAGTTAAGATTGAATAAGTGAAGAGGGAAGAGAGGAGAAAAGGAGGGAGAAAAGAAGAAGAGGAAGAGGAGGAGGAGGAGGAGGAGGAGGAGGAGGAGAAGAAGGAGGATCAAAAGGGAACGAATACGCAGAAATAGAAAAGTTTTCCCATCCTCACTTACTCCTTACTCACTCACTCACTCACTCACACTCACTCTCTTTTTCTCTCACTCACCCACTCATTCAATTAATAACACTCTTTTATTGCACTTATTTCCTACTCTACCTGTTTCCTTCCTTTCATTCCTGCTTTTCTTCCTTCTTCTCCTTATCCTACCTTTCATTCTCTTCCTTACCTCTTCTTCCTCTAACCCTTTATCTTCTCCTTCTAACCCTTTATCTTCTCCCTCTAACCAAGCACTGGAGTTAAGAACACTCACCTGAAAAGAGAGAGAAAAAACGCTAGAATTAGAGCACATGAGAGAGAGAGAGAGAGAGAGAGAGAGAGAGAGAGAGAGAGAGAGAGAGAGAGAGAGAGAGAGAGAGAGAGAGCATCGCCCGTCTGTTATGGTAAATGTTATGATCTCGCGTCCCTCTCCCCTCCCCCCGTCTCTCTCTCTCTCTCTCTCTCCCTCCTCTAAATAAGAATATAAAGGTCATATTCTGAACTTTGTGAGCAACTTCCCTAATGGGTGTTATTTTTGTATATTAAATTACATTGCCGGTTCTTTTTATTCTGGGTTTATTTGGCGTCTCTCTCTCTCTCTCTCTCTCTCTCTCTCCGGTATGTATAATAACTCCATTATTTATTCATTTTCCAGGTCAGTTTCTTCATCTTCATTGCAGCGTGGATGAAAGAGGTAAGAGAGAGAGAGAGAGAGAGAGAGAGAGAGAGAGAGAGAGAGAGAGAGAGAGAGAGAGAGAGAGGAAGAAGAAAAGTACGATGTGATGTTAGAGGGAAGGGAGAGAAGGAGGGTGGATAACAAGGGAATGGAGAGAGAGAGAGAGAGAGAGAGAGAGAGAGAGAGAGAGAGAGAGAGAGAGAGAGAGAGAGAGAGACTATGTATGCGTTGGGAGAAGTGAGTAGAGTGTAAGAGTTATTAATAAGGTAGTGAGTGCGTGGGAGTGGGAGTGAGTGAGTGAGTGAGTGAGTGAGTGAGTGAGTGAGTGAATGAGTTTGTCTGTTTATCTGTCTGATTGTCTTTTATTTTTGCTTTTGTTTATATTTTTCTCTGTTATTTCCCTGTTTTCTCCCTCTCTCTCTCTCTCTCTCTCTCTCTCTCTCTCTCTCTCTCTCTCTCTCTCTCTCTCTCTCTCTCTCTCTCTCTCTCTCTCTCTCTCTCTCTCTCTCTCTCTCTCTCTCTCTCTCTCTCTCTCTCTCACCCACCTCTTTCTTCCCTCCCTTTTCCTTCATATTGCTTCCATCTTCCGTAGTGCACAATTCAACTTCCCTCTCACTTTCTCATATCCCTTCTAACTTTTGCCTTTTCATTCTTCTCCCCCCATCCTGCCTTCCTCCTCCTCCCATTCCTTTTCTTTCTCTTCTCTCCCCGTTCCCTCCATCCCTTCCTTCTCCATCTCCTGCGTGCCCCATTTCCCATTCCCTTTTCCTTCCCGTGGTCTCAGCTCAACTGGTTCCAAATATACGTGATGAAAGTTCAGATTTGGAGACTATTTATGAGGCGTATGATGTGGAGAGTTACGAGCGCTGGGAGATGAGTGAGAGGGCTTTTCTTCCTCCTCCTCCTCCTCCTCCTCCTCCTCCTGTGTTGCGTATTTATGAGGTTTTGAGGCTTACGATTTAAAGGTAAAGTGTAGTGGTCGTGGTGGTTGTGGTGGTGGTGGTGTTGGTGTTGGTGTTGGTTGTTGTTATTGTTGTTGTTGTTGTTGTTGATAGTGTTGTCATTTTACTTCTCCTCCTGCTCCTCCTCCTCCTCCTCCTCCTCCTTTTCCATTGTCTTCTTTAAGTTTTTGTTCACTCCCCTTCCTTCACTACCTCTTAGTTTCTGTACCTTCATACCACTATCTCCTCCTCTTCCTCGTCCTCTTTCTCTTCCTCCCCCGTCCTCCACTGGGTCTCGCTTCCTGCCGTCGCAATATTCGTGCCCCAGTCTAACTTCCCCTCCTCGGCGCCCCGTCAATGCGTACCGCCCCGGGCCTTGAGTCGCCGCCGCTGCCCCGCCGCTGGTCTTTGCCTTACTTAATTACTTTGTCATGTTCCCGGCTCCCTCCTTCCTTCCTCTCCACCCTCCTTTTTTATCCCTCTCTTTTTCTTAATGTTGGAGGAATCATGGGTTTGTGGAGGAGGAGGAGGAGGAGGAGGAGGAGGAGGAGGAGGAGTAGTAGTAGTAGGAGGAGGAGGAGGAGGAACATCAAGTATCGCTGTCTTATTGGTGTCGAAACGGAGTAATGAGGTGTGTGTGTGTGTGTGTGTGTGTGTGTGTGTGTGTGTGTGTGTGTGTGTGTGTGTGTGTGTGTGTGTGTGTGTGTGTCAGTGGGGGTGGAAGGGGGAGGGTGGCAAGCCTACATGTCTTTAGTCGAGAATTTAATTAGGATCCGTGTGGGGATTGTAGTGGAGTAGAAAAAGGAGGAGAAGGAGGAGGAGGTGGAAGTGATGTTGGTGGTGTAGGTCGTTGTCATTGTGATGGTAGCAATGGTGGTGATGATGGTGATGGTAGTTGTGATTTTATTCAGTTTGGGTGGAGGTCCTCGCATAGTTAACACTGGTATGGTGTTGTTAATGGTGATGGTAGTGATAGTGATGAAAATTCAGTAAGTAACTTTCGCGCACTTTCCCTACACTTTCTTCTGACATCACAACCTTAGCATTAGAACTCAAGGACACTCGCGCCTCCAGGAGAACAGCAATGCAACACACGTAACACATCTAGCAACACAGAAACAGTACAGCACCAGACGAATGCAACAGAACAAATAAAAGGTACAACATGCAACGCTAGCAGCAACACAGAGCAAGTAACACTGTGCTCCACAACGCCAGTCACGGGAACACTCACCGGACTACATGACAGATACAAAAGAAACACACCCGTAACACAAGACACAGGAAGTACAAAAATCAGACGCTGAGAAAAAGAGAACTGTTAAAAAAAAAGACACGACTTTAAGAGACAGCACAAGGAAATTATGTTATTCACTTAGGAAAACAAGACGAAAGGTTAAACTTACAACAATTTCTATTTCTACTACTACTACTACTACTACTACTACTACTACTACTACTACTACTACTACTACTACTACTACTACTACTACTACTACTGCTACTGCTACTACTACTACTACTACTACTACTACTACTACTACTGCTACTACTACTACTGCCACTACTACTACTACTACTACTACTACTACTACTACTGATAATAATAATGATAATAATGATAATACTGCTGCTGCTGCTGCTGCTGCATCTACTACTACTACTACTACTACTGCTGCTGCTGCTGCTGCTGCTGCTTCTCAAATATAGCGGAATGTCACGCATTATAATGATTAAAGTTAAGAAAAATCCGCTTGTACAATGAACTAAATACTTTACCACAGTCATCATTATCGTCTTCACAAACTCATCACCGCTTTCACCCATAACACCACCACCACCACCACCACCAACACCACCACCACTACAGTCACGTCACTCTCCCACGCCTTCACCGATATTCAGACTATCGAGTGTCACCCTCCATCACCCTACACCATCACCCCCTCACCCACACTCACCCCTTCACTTCTCAGAGAAAAAAAAAATGTATTCCATCGCAAACATAGACGGATGTACACAGACTGACAGAAAATCACGCTTATACAAGAATGGCGTATGAGTCAATTTACTCCACGAAAGACCAGGAAAGTAAAAAAAAAAAAAAAAGAGTAAGGAAAAAGTAAGTAAAGAAAATAGTTACCGTAGTCTTTGTCACAGCTTATGCTCCGCCTATAATCTGGAATTTTTCTTAAAAGTTGTAAAACGAAGAAATTACTAAAGATTGTTCTCTGATTTCACAAGGCTGAGTAGTCCCCGCCGCCCATGAGGAGTGGCGGCGCAAGGGTCAGAGTGCCCCGCTACGCCCACCCCCAACACGTCCCTCTGGCCAGACTTGTTTTTGAGCCGCATCAACTTAAGACATAAATCAGACGACCACAAGACTGACCACCAAGCTTCCCTGCCAACGACGACCCCCTCCCCCAACCCCCTCCTTCTTCTCCCTTCACCCTCCTTCTCCTTCTCTTTTTCCTTCTTACCATATCCTTCTTTTCCTTCACCTCCTTAGCCTCTCTTGCCACCACTGATGTTTCCTTTCTCTCTCTCTCTCTCTTTGTTCTTCTTGTTCTTGTTCTTGTTCTTGTTCTTGTTCTTCTTCTTCTTCTTCTATAGTTCTTATTCTTCCCCTCTCCTCATCATTTACTCTCACCCTCCACCTTCCCGTCCTCCTCCCCACCTTGGCCTCCCCTTTCCAAGCTTCCTTCATCCTACTCCACTCTCTCATCATCTTAACTTTCTAACCTCCGTTCTCTTTCCGTCCCCATCTCCATCTCTCTCTATTCTCCTCCCTTGTTGCTTTTTTGTCTTATTTATTCTTATTTTGCATCTTTTATCTTTTTTTTATATTTTATCTTTTTACTGCTGCTCGTATTCTTTTATCAGTCATCAACAACATCACCATCACCACCACCACCACCACCACCACCACCAACGACAACAACAACAACAACAACAACACTTTTCTTATCGACTTCCTACGACAACATAGGCAGTGTACTTTCTTTTCACTGTTCAACATCATCACTACAGTAAACTAGGCAACTCTCTCTCTCTCTCTCTCTCTCTCTCTCTCTCTCTGGTACTTTACTCCTTTAAGAGTGAGATAGTGATGCAAAGTGTCATGCTACCGTTCTTCTCGTCCTCTTCTTTCACCACCACCACCACCACCACCACCACCACCACCACCACCACCAACACCAGCGACGGGACGGAATCAAAGCACAGCAATCGGACGCCACACTTGCCGGCGGCGAGGTGTGACGCTGCCTGACGGACACCTCGCCCCTCGCAGGTGTGGCTTCGCAGCGCCCTTTGTGTCTCGGGTGTCGCAGGAAGGTCCCCGCGTGATGAGTGGCGATTTACATGCGTGCGCCTTTATTTTTAGGGGGAATAATTAGCCCAGATGCGTTGTTTTCTGCAGCCAATGCATAAACGCCACTCATTTATAACCAGAGTGGCGGGGCAGAGGGGCGAGGGCGGCTTGTCTTTGATGAGAACGCCCCCATACCTTCTCTCTCTCTCTCTCTCTCTCTCTCTCTCTCTCTCTCTCTCTCTCTCTCTCTCTCTCTCTCTCTCTCTCTCTCTCTCGGCTCGGAGACAGGCCAGAAAGGCATTCATTTTGAAAACGTAAATTCATGTGTGTGTGAGGGGCGGCCATCCATCACATGACCGCAACCAGGCCCGCTAACCACCCCAAAACCAGGCCCCCTCCCTCACCACACTCCGTCTCCTTCTCCCTCCCTCTCACCACTCTCCCTCTCCTCATCACCCTCCCTCATCTCGTCTTTTTTTTTTTCTCGTCTCTCTTACCGCTCTCCTCCGTCTCACCGTCCTCTTCTCATAATTTTCTTTCTACTATCCATCTCTCTCTTTCTTTTGGTTTGTTTACTCGCCCTTCTTTCATTCGTTGTGCTTTTATTTTCTTCGTTTCAGCTTTGCCTTTATTCTTTTATTCCTTGCTGGATTCTCTTATTTTGTTTTTGTATAATCATAGTAAAAAGTACACGTCATTTTTCGCTTGCTGGTAGTGGTGGAGAGAGAGAGAGAGAGAGAGAGAGAGAGAGAGAGAGAGAGAGAGAGAGAGAGAGAGAGAGCCACATTCACTCGTAAGGGAGCAAGATGCCAGGATCAGGTGGCAGTCGACAAGAAGCGAGACTCATTCTGTGCTATTTGATGCATTACCACTCCTGTCTTGCCTCTTATGATGCCACACGCTCCAGCCCTTCCCACAGCTTCGTGCCCTTGTTGTTGTTGTTGTTGTTGTTGTTGTTCGTCTTTTCAACTGTACTTTCCTATTTTTCCTTACGTAGTTTTAAGTTTTCTTCTTCATGTCTTCACTGCATTCGTATTCCACAGAACAAACTGTACCTCCTACTTACCCGCACCCCAACACAGCACCTCACAGCACTTCCCACTTAACCTAACTCCCCCCACCCCTCCCACACACACACACACACACATGTCATGTCCATCTTACCTCACCTCAGATCCCAACGTTACCTTCTCTCACATCTTCATCTCACCTCACTCTTAACTTCCCTTCTTCACAACCCTATGCCAAGACACAACACCTATTCACATATTGTTAAAACTTCACCTAAACCTCACACAAACCTAGCCTTACACTTCATCTCTCTCTCTCTCTCTTACTCAAACTGATACGAGACAAGCGCTGGGGTTCCGCTGGTCATGGTGGGGAGGGCAAGTGTGTTGGTGTGACAGCGAGATGAATGTGGAGGTGAGGGTGCAGGGACAGGTGAGGGAGGCAGTGCCCGCGTGAGTCACCGGTGCCCCAGTAAGCAGGCGATGGGACGCGGTGGAAGGGACGCCCATCAGTCACGTGACCGCAAGTCTTGATGAGAAGGGACCCCTGGCCACACACCACCACCACCACCACCACCGCTAGTTTCCCTTCTCCTCCTCCTCCTCCTCCTCCTCCTCCTCCTCCTCCTCCTCCTCCTCTTCCTCCTCCTCCCCACCAATAGCCCTCCATCCTCTTCAGTCCTACATTTCCTCCTCGTAATCCTCCTCCTTCTAATTTTTCTCTTCTTAATCCTTCTCCTCTTCTCTTTTTTCTCTTCTTCTCATCTTCTACCTTCTTATTTTCGTATTTCGGCTCATTTTCCTTATCTTTCTTCTCTTCTTCCTTGTCTTTCTTACTTTTCTTCTGACATTATTTCCTCCTCTTTCCTCCTCCCCCCCACATGACTGACGGAGGTGACGGTGGGCAGGGGCGATGAGGAAGAGGGATAAGGTTGGGTAGATTATGGGGAAGACGTTAGAGGACAGATAAAGAAAGGGAGGGCCAGGGAGGATAAGGCAGATGAAGAGGGTAACAGGGATGGCGCAGATAAGACGAGACGGAGGAAATGGTGAACAACTTGGAACGGAACCTAGTCCTGTCTTTGTGTGTGTGTGTGTGTGTGTGTGTGTGTGTGTGTGTGTGTGTGTGTGTGTGTGTGTGTATGTATTGGACTGCACCTCGTGGTTTCTTCTTGGTTTCTTGTGTGTGTGTGTGTGTGTGTGTGTGTGTGTGTGTGTGTGTGTGTGTGTGTGTGTGTGTGTGTGTGTGTGTGTGTGTGTGTGTGTGTGTGTGTGTGTGTGTGTTTTGTGTATGTGTTTGTGTGTGTGTGTGTGTGTGTGTGTGTGTGTGTGTGTGTGTGTGTGTGTGTGTGTGTGTGTGTGTGTGTGTGTGTGTATGTATGTATGTATGTATGTACGTACGTATGTACGAGTATGAATGTCTGTTTGCTCTCTCTCTCTCTCTCACACACACACACACACACACACACACACACACACACACACACACACACTCAGGCACATCATGGTAATGTTTTTGGTCGTGACTATAGCAGTTTGCTCGGCCAGTGGCGTTCCTCCTCCTCCTCCTCCTCCTCCTCCTCCTCCTCCTCCTCCTCCTCCTCCTCCTCCTCCTCCTCCTCCTCCTCTTCCTCCAGTGGCCGCGAGTTAACACGCAGCGTTGTTACTGGAAGGTGAGCGAGGTGCTGGGGATGAAAGGGGAATGACACTATCTCTCACTCATTCCTCCCTCTTCCCTCCTCTTTTCCTCTCCTCACCCCTCCCTCTCTCCTCACACTCTTGCTCTCCTGTCCTTCCCGAGAACTCTCCTGTCTCACGTTTTTTTCTTTTCCTCGCGTAACAAAAGGAGGAAGGCCAAGGATTACAGAGCAAATTTGAGAGATAAAGAAAGGAAAACAACTGCGTGTCACTCTAAGGATGTAGTATAAAAAAAGTGAAGGGGGTTTGATAAGAATGACGCTTGCTTGGTTACTCAGTGCTGTGATGCTAAGTGGGTGAAGAAGGAAGGTGGGGAAGCACAGATGGTTGGGTAGTTTTAAAGAGATTATAAGTGAAGGAGGGGGGGGTTAATGATAATGGCTGCGTATTCATGGATTATGGATAGGATTGTTTGTTATATTAGTGACTTCTTCCTTAGCTCATTCTCTCGTTTAGATCCTTTCTGTGTGTCGTGTATCTTTCTTTTTTTTTTTATTCATCTTTGGTGTGTCTTGCCTTACTTATGTTTGTTTTTCTTTTCATCATTCATGTCTCACTTTCTGGTTTTTTTTTTTTTTGCTTCGTTGTGCTTTTTATTGTCGTTGTTTTCGAAATATGTTGGTTTGATCATGAGTTGCTTTGTATGTTATATTACTGTTACTATTATTAATATTATTACTACTACTATTACTGTTACTGTTGTTATTATCATTATTATTACTATTATATACTACTACTACTATTACTACTACTACTACTACTACTACTACTACTATTATACTAAACTGATGAGAAAACGATATTCTAAACTAACGGGAATTACCTTCTCATATTAAGTAAAACAAGCATGTGACGTGTGTGTGTGTGTGTGTGTGAGTGTGTGAGTCTGTGTATGTGTGTGTGTTTGCTCTGCGGGACACCCCAGCACCGTCACCCTTGTTGAAGTTGTCCGTCCCTGAAATTTGGGTAAACCTTCAGAACACACACGTAGACGAGAGGCAAAATAATTTTTCGGTGGGACTGAACAAACAGCCCTGCCCCGCTCCACCCAGCCCCGGCCCCCGTTCCACCCAGCCCCGCCTCGCCCCATCCTACCCTGCCTCACCAATACCCCCAATCCAGTACACAAACCTGCCAAATACTTATCTTTCCTATAATAATACCTTACTCCTGCACTCCCAACCTCGCCCCGTCTGCCCCGCCCCGATCTATCCCCGTCCTTATCCTGGTGTTCTCTGCCTCACTCCAATTTCCCCGCCCCATGACGCGGCGCTCCCCTCCGCCCGCCACAGGGAAAACTTCTCTCCTCCCGTCCCTTTATTTTTTTGCTGATTGGAGAGGAAGCTAAACAGTGGCGGGAAAAGTGTGCGAGTGTGTGAATTATGGAAAGTGTAGCAGTGTGTGTGTGTGTGTGTGTGTGTGAGAGAGAGAGAGAGAGAGAGAGAGAGAGAGAGAGAGAGAGAGAGAGAGAGAAGGGAGGGGAGAGGGACAGTCTTAACTCACGGCACCACACACACAAACACACGTGTTTCATCCATATGACTCCATACCTTTTCTTCTTTTACCTCCTCCTCCTCCTCCTCCTCCTCTTCCTCCTCCTCCTCCTCCTCCAAGTGGCGTGGCTGGGTTCCTAGCATCGTCATGACTCATTCCTCGCCGCAGGAATGACCCTTTTGCCTCCCCCATGGGCGTTTCCTCCTCCTCCTCCTCCTGTTCCTCACAAGCGGCCTCACAGGAAATGCCACCTTAATAGCGAGTGCTCGGGGCGTGTTGACATGTGTTGTGTCGCCCCAGCACGTGCCCGCCGCCACCCGCACCCATACTTTGCGAGGACGTGTTGGCGGCGTGGCGGCTCTTGTTGCACACCTACATCACCGCATCCAAGTCCTCATCTCACCTAGATAACTTGGAGTGGAGGAATAGTGATATAATTTGGACTTCTAATCAAATATACCTTGCTCTTCCATTACGACAATTTTTAAAGTACATAAATGATTAGCCGGGTTTTCAAGAGTGTTTTTTCCTGCTGATAATGAGGAAATTTTGTTAATATGCCACTAGAAACGTAAAAATATCCTTAGAGATTCATGTCACTTTAACTACTGCTTATTGAAAGTAACCACGTACAGCCAGAAGTGTTTTAGAATATGCTCTGTGATATCAAAGTGGTTTGAGAGGCGGAGATATTTTTGCGTTGTTCTGAAAAAAAAAGTATTGGTGAAAGGAAAGAAAATAAGGTAACAACGAGGAGAGGATAAGCCTGGGGAATATTTAGTGGAGGGTGAAGAGAAAAAAAAAGAAACAGTTATGAAAGCAAGGGGAAAGATCGGAAAAAAAGGAAGAAGGGATGTTGAAATAAAAGGGAGAAGAAAGAGAGAGTGATGTGAAATATAAGTGACTTAGTAAACACACACACACACACACACACACACACACACACACACACACACACACACACACACACACACACACACACACACACACACACAGTCAGGATTCAGTGCTAATCAATGTTTATTTTAACGATATAAAAACTACTTGTCTTTAAGGAGAAGTTTACCACCACCACCACAACCATCACCACAACCACCACCACCCTCGTCACTCAGGCCGGACAGTGTCAAGAGGCGAAGTCACTTTCCCCACACAGCCTCCATTGTTGTCCTCCGTGCGTTTGATGATCTCTGGCTTGCGTGGAGGAGAGACACGAGAGGAGAGGTGGCGGGGAGGATGGGAGAGAGAGAAAGGGGGAGGCAATAGAGATGGAAGGTACGAATGGAGGATGGAGAAAAGATGGGGGGTGGAATGGAAGATCGTGTATATGGAAGCACAAATGAGAAAAAAAGATTAAAAGGAGGTATGAAAAGTAGAAGGGAGAAGAAACGGGAGATAGGAAAGAAATGAGGAAAAAAGTAAAACACAAAAGGGAGATAAGAACGTGGTGTAGGAGGGAATGGTAAAAAAGAACGAAGAGAAACAGGAAGGATGGAAAAAGAGGAGAGGAGGATGGAAGGAAGGAGGGATGGAGGGAAGGAGAGAAGGAGGGATGAGGGAGGTAGTGGCTCTTGCCGGTTTATGAGGAGAGTGAGGCAGACACAATATTGGTCGTTCAGGGGAAAACGACGGAACTTTTTTGTCCGCGTCTTGTCTTTTTTTTTTTTTTTATACTTCTCCCCCTCAACATCGGTTTGTGTCGGAGATGTGTGTGTGTGTGTGTGTGTGTGTGTGTGTGTGTGTGTGTGTGTGTGTGTGTGTGTGTGTGTGTGTGTATAAGGAGCGGTGACAGTCCCCACACGCCTCCCGCCTCGCTCCCTTCTGTGAGGACATGTTGATCTTTATGTAAACACACACACACGCTCCGCTGACACCCACCGCCGTGCCCTGGCCTGCCCCACCCTGCCCCGTCTCACCCCGTCCCGTCCCGCCCTGGCCCGCATGCCCTGCCGTACACTGGAAAAAAAAGAAGAAAAAAACAACAACAATGTAGATCAAAACCTACATTATCTTACGCTGATCTAATGCTCTCCAATCCACACTAACCCCGCTGCACCCCACTCCACCCCATCCCACCCCGCTCCACCCCGGACAGCTGTACTACACGTCCTCCGCCGGGAATCCACAACATATTAATTCTCTCTACCGTGTGTGTGTGTGTGTGTGTGTGTGTGTGTGTGTGTGTGTGTGTGTGTGTCGCGTCTCAGTCTAATGTGTCATTTCTTGTATCTTCGTCTGTCATGTCCTCAAGAATTAAAGGTTCCTTGAATTAACGTGTTCTTTTCCTCCTTTTCCTCCTCCTCCTCCTCTTCCTCCTCCTCCTTCTCCTCCTCTTCTTGTTCTTGCCCTTTCTCCTTCTTCTCCTTTTCATCCTCCTATTTTTACTTTCCTACCTTTCATCCTCTTTTTGTTTCCCCTTCGCTTGTAGTTCATCATATCTTCCTGTGTTTTTGTATTTATTTTTTTGTTCTTTCTTCTTCTTCTTCTTCCTCCTCCTCCTCCTCCTCCTCCTCCTCCTCCTCCTCCTCCTCTTCCTCCTCCTCCTCTTCCTCGTCGTCCTTCTTTTCTTTTTTCTTTTTCTTATTCTTTCTTATTTGTTTTCCTTATAGCTCATTATATTTTTTTATTTATCACTGTTTTCTGTATTCTGTTTCCGTTTCTTTTCATTCTCTTTTCTTTCTCATTTTATCTTTCATCCTCTTTTTGTCTCTCCTTCCCTTGTTGTTCATCATAATTATCTTTCTCTTTTTTATCTTTTTCTTGTTTTCGTCCTTTTTCGTCTCCTCCTCTTCCTCCTCCTCCTCCTTTATCTCCTCCTCCTCCTCCTGTTTTTCCTTATCTTTCTACCTTTTGTTGCCCTTTTTATATCTCCTTTCCTTGCAGCTCATCATAATTTCCCCTTTTTTCTTTTTTCCTCCTCCTCCTCCTCCTCCTCCTAATGTTCCTCCTCCTCCTGTTCCTCCTCCCGGCGACAATAGAAGCTACAGTGCCCTCCCGATCACTCACGCCTCACTCTACCTCTTCCTCTCCCTCTCCCTATCTCCCTCTCCTCCCTCTCCCTCTCCCTCTCCCTCTCCCTCTCCCTCGGCCGACCCATAACAAGCATGCCCTAACAGCCACTTAAGGGAGCCGGGGAGCAAGGGGTGAAGAAAGGAGGAGGAGGAGGAGGAGGAGGAGGAGGAGGAGGAGGAAAAGAATAGGATAAGGAAACAGACGAGGAGGATGAGAATGAGGGAGGGAAGCGGAAAAGAGGAGGAGGAGGAGGATATAGGAAGGAAGGAAGGAAGGAAGGAAGGAAGGAAGGAAGGAAGGAAGGAAGGAAGGAAGGAAGGAAGGAAGGAAGGAAGGAAGGAGGGAAAGAAGGAAATGTGTGTGTGTGTGTGTGTGTGTGTGTGTGTGTGTGTGTGTGTGTGTGTGTGTGTTTCCTCCTTCTTCCCTCCTCATCCTTTCCTCCCTCCCTCCAACATTCCTTCAGTGGCGTCGGGAGAAATAAATCATCTCCCTCGCAGACAATACTTTCACTTCCTACTCTCCCTCCTACTCTCCCTCTCCCTCTCCCTCTCCCACTCTCTCCCTTTGCTAAATATACCTCGCCCGGCATAACTATAACGCCAGATTTGAGTGTCTCTTACTCTTCCCCTCAGACAGGCTGTGAGAGTTGAGGGGAGAGAGTGAGAGGTGAGAGTGAGGGGATATGAAAGAGAGGAAGGGGGGAGAGAAAGATGAGAGCACAGTGTATGATCCAGTGTTAGTAGAGAGGATGGAGGGAGAGAGTGAGGGTGAGGTGAGTACGGGAGAGGGGAAGAGAGGAGAAGTGAGAGGATAAAAATGACAGGGATGGAAGGATAGAGGGAAAAGGGTGGAAAAATAGTGATGGGTGAGAGGATGGGAGAGTTAGTGGTAGAGAGAAAGGGGAAAGGGAAGAGAGATGGGAATGAGTAAGGGAAAAGAAAGACAAGAAGAAGAGAGAGAGAGAGAGAGAGAGAGAGAGAGAGAGAGAGAGAGAGAGAGAGAGAGAGAGAGAGAAAGGAAAAGTATTAATCTATTTGTCGTTTTGCCTTATTTGTCAATGTGTCTATTTATCAATCCATTTATCTACACGTCCATCAAGAGAGAGAGAGAGAGAGAGAGAGAGAGAGAGAGAGAGAGAGAGAGAGAGAGAGAGAGAGAGACACGCACACACACGATACGTAACTAAATAAACACAGTCGAGGAAAACAAGGACAGGGAGAAGGGAAGGAGAGAAAGTGAACAAAAGTAAGGGTGAGGAGGGAGGGAGGGAGGGAGAGAGAGAGAGGGGAGGGAGGGAGGGAGGTCAGGTGCCAGCTGTTCCCTGTCCTCAGTCCACCCTTCCCCTCACTCTACCCTTCCCCTCACCACTCTCCTCACCTCTCCCTGCCACGCCCCTCACCTCTCACTCACGCCAAATAGATACAGGAGAGAAATAGATTGATATATAGGTAAGATACAGAGAGAAATGGAGGGAAAAGAGAGGAACGAGAGGGGAAGAGAGAGAGTGTGTGTGTGTGTGAGAGAGAGAGAGAGAGAGAAGGAGAAAGAGAAAGAGAAATATGATGATGAAGATTTAGAGAGGAAAGACGCGACATTCCCCCCTTTCTGTTGTTCTGGTTCTGAGTGGCTTTTGGAGGAGGAAGAAGAGGAGAAGGAGAAGGAAGAAGAGGAGGAGGAGGAGGAGGAGGAGGCTGAAGGTAAGGGAAGGTAGGCGTGGTGAGTGTACAAGAAGAATGGAGGAGGTGTGGAGAGGTGTAGTGCCGTGGGATTAGTGTGGAGGGGAACACATACGTAAAATTGTGAGTGTGGAGGGTCGGTGGTGACACAGTGGAGGGGCATCGGGGGAGGAAGGTGTAAGTGGGTGTAATTAATGAGGCTGTGAATAGTGTGTGTGTGTGTGTGTGTGTGTGTGTGTGTGTGTGTGTGTGTGTGGGGGAGAGAGTGAGGGGGATCAACATGAGGGAGGGGCAAGGAGTGTTGGAGGGAGAGGCTTTGAGTCTTTGAGGGATCGAAAGGAGGTATGAGCGAGGTGAGGAAGAGAGGATCAAGGGTGTGGTGGTGACGGTGATAAGGGAGCCTGAGGGTGCCATTGTTAGCTAGTGACTGAAGGATATCTCTTAATCCTTTCACTATTGTTGCTTTTGTTGTTATTCTTTGTTTTAACGGACATGGGAAGGATATTGGGATAATTTTTTCTTCTCTAAACTACGAAGCTATTTCAGAGACTGTATTATGAAGATGTTCAAAACATTGTTAGTGATCTTGGTAGAAAAAAAATACCTGGAAGTGAGAGGACGAGTAGGTGTGTCAGTCAGGATTCTGCTCAAGGTGGAATAACGTGCATGATTCGTGGGTCAGTACTTTATGCCAGGAAATCCATGATATATAACACTGTGTAGTATAGATCCTAAATACAAAGGACATCAGATTTTGTTTTCCAGTTTACCATGATGGCCATTAAATCCCCAATTATATGGAATGCTCGGTGTGTGTGTGTGTGTGTGTGTGTGTGTGTGTGTGTGTGCAGGAAGATGCCATTGTACTATTGGAGAGAAATGACGAAGAGAAAAGAAATATTGAAATTAAATCGAATAATTTTACGAAAAAAATGGTAAAATGTTGTCACTGAAAAAAAAAAAATCTATACAGTATTCGCGGGTGCCCCTCACCTGCAAGGCTGTGTTCCTTCGCCCTGTGCAATCAATGTGGCGCGCCGTACGTTGATAGTCAAGGTCGCACGTGTGTATTTTGATGAATAGAATTCACGGTATCGATGGCCACCTCATTATCGGGTTCCACGAGGCTCTACAGCGGCCAGATGTATCGGGAAAATTTGTACAGGTGTCTCGCGTGGCTGGTGGAAAGCGTGGCCCATGCAGGCGTGGCGGCGACAGAGGGCGCAACACGAAGTTTCGACCAATGCATTAATATGAGTTTTTTTTTTTCGTCATGATATGTATTTGCAGCATGATGATTCTCCCTACAGTCACCCGTTTTCTCCTCCCCGACCTGTCTGGCAGCAAGGCCGATGCACTAAAAAAATAACAAAACGAAAATAAATGAGAAGAAAAAAAATCTTTATAGCTTCCTGTGGAGGAACAGGGGAGGGAATATTATATTTTTGAAGAAGTAATAATAATGAGGCAGGAACAAGGGGAAGTCAGGGTTCCGGAAGAGGTTTAAAACCCTCACTTCCGCTAGTCACGACCTTCGCTCCCTGACGTCCCTCACGACCCGCCGTGTCCTACCTCGCCCAGCCCCGCCTCGACCCACATGCTTATCTCTCGTATTGGAATCATGATGTCCATGAAAAACACCTCATTGAAGTGCACGCATTGCTCACAGCAGTATACCCCGGGCCGGGCGGCAGGGCTAGGCGGTGCGGTGCGGGCGGCGGGCGCCACACCGGTGACGGAGCGGCGGCGCGTGTATGCGAGGGAGTGACTGAGGGGAAAAGGGGAGAAGGAGGAAGAGGGAAGGAGCCACAAATGATGCCGAGGGAAACAATAGCCGCGTCATAACAACTGTTGGCACCCTTACAGTGCCACGTGCCGCCGCCCTGGGCCGCGCACCGTCATCTGCCGGGCCCCTACCCAGGGGACGAGTGGCACACCTACGTAGTATATCCTTGTTTTCTCGCTATGCGGCGTGGCTGCGACGCTCATGGGTGACGGGTGCTGCCTGCCTGATAGCCTGAGGGACTTTGGTGATGCCGGACAGTGATCAGGAGGATCCCACAACTCACACGCCGCAAGCACCGGCGGGAAGAATCCTTCTGTGTCATAAGGACTGTGCTGCGTGACCTTGGGAGGCGAGCCGCAAGAGACCCGCGCAGTCAAGCCAAAATAGTGTTCTCGTGACAGGCTGAGGGAGCGACGAAGAATAACACCAAAATGAGAAACATATACGAGAGGGGAAAAAGTGGAAGACAATGGAAGGAGAAGAGACATATGACAGATGACAAGGCCGGGGAGAGAGCGAGAGGGAGAGGCGAAAGAGAAACAAGGGAGGAGGAGGAGGATTAAGAGAGAGAGGAAAGAAAGAAAAAGGAGGGAGACAAAGCACTGCGAGAGGAGGAGACGAGTGATGCAGAAGGGCTGTGGAAGAGTCACGAAGGGAGGAGACAAGAGAAGGAAGAGGATGAGAGACAGAGAGAGAACGAGAAAGACAGGGAGTGAGTTAGAGGAAGGAGAGAAGGGAGGGAGTCAGCCAGCCATATGACTTAGGACGCGGCGCTGCTCACCGACGGCAGATAAGCGCATTCCTCCGTTTGGGGGAAACAATAAGTAGAGACAGAAATAACGACGCCGCCGGCATTCCACCAATCTGGCTCCCCGCGACCAGATGGAATATGAGGACCTTGCCAACCTGGTGGTGGTGGTGCTGCTGCTGCTCCTCCTTGCCGGGCCGCGCACACGAAGAGAGAGAGAGAGAGAGAGAGAGAGAGAGAGAGAGAGAGAGAGAGAGAGAGAGAGAGAGAGAGAGAGAGAGTTTCCTTGATATTTTTTAGCACATACTTTCTTCACAAAAATTTTTCCTTCTTGCACCAGAAGCCTCGCGGGGAGAGAGAGAGAGAGAGAGAGAGAGAGAGAGAGAGAGAGATATTTTTAGCACATACCTTCTTCACAAAAATTTTTCCTTCTTGCACCCGAAACCTCGCGGAGAGAGGGAGAGAGAGAGAGAGAGAGACGTACAACACCCTTATTTTCCTGCTCTGGATGTGGCATTATTTTCATCCCTTCATCGCCACCTAACTGACCTCAAACACGTGGTGCTTCCGGCTTCCGTTTAAAGGGCCGGGGCACCACTTTAAATGGCGCGTTGGCCCTTTAATGACCTGACAGCTTGGTGATGGCTCTCTTGGCCTGTGACTGTGCTTTGGATCTCTATTTTTGTGCTTTGAATTATTACCAACCTTCTTTTCCTTTTCTTTCTTTTGTTTATGAATTTATTCATTTGAGGATGTAATTTAATGCATGGAACTTCTTTTGTAATTAAATTCTGCTTCAAATTCTCCGATAAAAAAGTTTCAAAGTTTTTTATTTTAAGATTTTTTGTCTTATTAATTATTTCTACGTACAATTTCTTGATCCTTCCCTTTTAATTAAATCGTGTTTGCTTTTGTTTCTGATATCAACATTACGGTAAAAGTGTGACAGACAGATGGACAGACAGACAGACAGAGAGACATGGATACAGACTGAAAGCTTTTAGTGATGCACGTGTTTGCGTCTTAAGTAACTCCTCAGATTCCAATATAATTTGTGTGTCCTTTTTTTTTATCGGATTTTTCTTTTAAATCTCTTGTTTCTTTTAGGCGTTAGTGATACATGCAGTGTATCTTTAAGTCTTCAGTAACTCTTATCTTTTATCTAATTTATGCGTGTCTCTTTAATTGGCACTTTTTGAGTGTGTCTTGTTTCTTTTCCCTCTTATTAGTACATATATTTTAAAATCTTAAGTGATCTCGTAAACATTCTATTTATTTTTTTGTTTATTCTTTTTTTTTCCCATTATTTTGTGGAGCACCTCTCATTTCTTTGTTCTGTGCGCGGGACTAAACGTTCATCTATGCGGCAAATGACTCGGTGCATTCCTCGGAGGTGATTTGCATTGTAGATTAGATTCCCGAGTGACGTCACGAGCCAATATAAATGACGTAACACCTTCTTAAGTGACGTCACGATCGCACATAAATGACGCAATAGCTACTTGTGGTACTTAGAGGGACGTGGGGGAAGGGCTCGCTCTATTACCTGATAACGTATGTGTATGTGTGGCTCTCTCTCTCTCTCTCTCTCTCTCTCTCTCTCTCGCTGGGAATGCATGACAGACGCACACCACCAGCATGAGTGACACCTGAGGAATGGACAACACTAAGGGACATAATTCTTTACTTCTCTTTGCCCCGCCAGAAGCTATTGTGGGGCCCGTCAATCATTCTCCTCCCCTCCCCTCCCTCCCCTCACCTCTACTTCATGCCCCCCCTCATCCCTCCCTCACCTCCCTGCCTCCTATCTGCCTACCTGTCATATCTTGGGCCGTGCATCGGCTCCGCCTCATCTCACCCTCGTCCACTGTTTTACTCCCCTCCTTCGTAACAGTTTCGTCATATCTCGTTCTGCTCGTGCTCCTCCTCCTCCTCCTCATCCTTATAATCGTCATCGTCCTCCTCCTCTTCCTACTTTTTCTCTTCTTTTTTTTTGTATTGGTATGATGTGCAACTACTTCTCTTACTTTTTGAGAATTTGAGAATGGAAAGGGAGAACAGGACAGCCGATGGAGTGTTGGGAGTGGGTGTAGAAAGATAGATGGTCGACGATGATGACGATGAGGATGATTGGTATGGTGTTGAAGGAAAAGAGAGTGAATATAAATAAAAAGGAGAATTTATAAGAGTATGAGTGTGTATTATACGAATGAAGTGCGAGGAGAAAGGGAGGACGAAGAGGATGTGGATAAAATGAGAACCACAAAGAGAAGGAAGAAGGAGATGGTACTAATGATGCTGAGATAATCAGTAAATTGGTGGTGATTGTGAAAGAAAAAGAAAAAAAAATACAAATGCGGAAATAATAAATTAGTTTTCTTTTTTCCTCGACAAACAGGAAGCATCTTTGAGAGGGCATTGCAAGGATGAAATCATGAACGCTCAAGATAATCAAGATCCCACTTAGCTGTGCATTGTGCGTGGAAGCAGGTCTTACGGAGTGGGCGAATGTTTGCATGAATCAATCTTGCACAATTAACGAGGACACGTGATGCAAACAGCGCGACAGGTGTTTGTGGGAATAAACTGCAACGAATCAAAAGAGAAAACGCACAGGTGACTAAACCAGCAAGCAATTGCGAATAAAGTGTGTAAGATCCCTAATGAAGGTGTACAGAAGGTGACAGAGTGATACCGAAGCCTTAAAAATGGAGACAAGACATTTTAAAAACATTGTGAAGATGGAGGAGGTGGAAGGCCCGCAGTGGGGTGAGGCGGCGGCTCCGTCCCACAAGCAGCTCTCTTCACACACACACACACACACACACACACACACACACACACACGTCAATGCGATGGATAAGAATGAAAACTCCTGAATAAATATGACATTGAGAGTCGTGATTAAAATGAAAGTAAGGGAATTTCACATTGTTACTGATGGAATGTCCATATAAGTGCATCATTGTCTTCAGTCATTACTAGCACAATATTACTGCTACTTTTCCCTTATAGTGAGAGAACACCAGCTGGTTTTAGTACGTTCTGTGGCTGGGCTGGACTTGCACTGCTATCGTATTTCTTGCGTTGCGTGTCCGTAAATGAATGGACGGAAGAATGGGACTGCTAATATCTGTATTGTATTCGTGCGATGAAACCAGAATATGTAGGTGTGTTGTCTCTACTAGTGATACCAAAGGAATGTCAGTCAGATAGATAAACAAATAGAACTACTACTACTACTACTACTACTACTACTACTACTACTACTACTACTACTACTACTACTACTACTACTACTACTACTACTACTACTACTACTACTACTACTACCACTACTACTACTACTACGACTACTATCACCAACACCACCCACACCACCTCCACAGCCACCACTAAATACTTCAATAGACAGCAATAGACAGCATTAGATGACAGGCAAAAACAAGATGCGTGTGTACCTCAAACCCCTCGCTGTCTGTTTACTCAGATGTAGAAAAAGAAGACGAAAAAAAATAAGCAAATCGCCTTGGCAGGAACGAAGCAGCACTCACACGCAGATTTCCAAGAAGTGCAATTCATTTTAAAACAAACGTGAAGATACGAGTATGTTAATATTGCAATGTGGAGCTGCCAGAATATCGTAAACAATCGTCGGTTGGTGTAAATCTGCGAGACGTTAGTATTATATGTAGTCTGTGTGTGTGTGTGTGTGTGTGTGTGTGTGTGTGTGTGTGTGTGTGTGTGTGTGTCCCGGAAGGCGGATGACAGGGTGAGGCTCAACGACCAGGGGGACTGTCACCACACTTGCCAATATGTGTGTGTGTGTGTGTGTGTGTGTGTGTGAGAGAGAGAGAGAGAGAGAGAGAGAGAGAGAGAGAGAGAGAGAGAGAGAGAGAGAGAGAGAGAGAGAGAGAGACTATGCCAGTCTGTCAGTCAGTCAATCAGTCAGGCAGGCAGTGAGTCAGTAAGGAGTGGAAGGGAAGGGACACACACACACACACACACACACACACACACACACACACACACACACACACACAGTAGGTGGCGGTCGGCTGGTCTGCTCGCCGCCTCTGATCACCTGGCGTGCGGGTGACTCACTAAGTGCTCCTGGACACGCGGCATCATGCATTGCGCCAGGCTGATCATAGCATGGCCGCCACTTCCTTACCCACTACCTCTGCACGGTGATGGGCGTGAAGGCTAGGCAACCTTGTGGATGAGGATGATAGGTGAATATTTTTTATACACGTACTGTCGCGTGTAGGCCTGAAGGCTTCTTGCAGCTTCCTTTATTTTCTTATACTTTAATTTGTGACATTAGATTGGTTGCATGGCTGATGGTAGAAGAAATCAAGTTTTTTTTTTCTAGAAGGGAGAGTGTGGCTGTGGCGATCAGGTTCATGGGCAGTAGAGAAGCTCAGCAGTCTCTCCGTTGATTATTGGCGTTATATTTGTGTTAATTGGATATTGGTGTGTGTGTGTGTGTGTGTGTGTGTGTGTGTGTGTGTGTGTGTGTGTGTGTGTGTGTGTGTGTGTGTGTGTGTGTGTGTGTTTCACTGTTTGATCTGCTGCAGTCTCTGACGAGACAGCCAGACGTTACCCTACGGAACGAACTCAGAGCTCATTATTTCCGATCTTCGGATAGACCTGAGACCAGGCACACATCACACACCGGGACAACAAGGTCACAACTCCTCGATTTACATCCCGTACCTACTCACTGCTAGGTGAACAGGGGCTACACGTGAAAGGAGACACATCCAAATATCTCCATCCGGCCGGGGAATCGAAACCCGGTCCTCTGGCTTGTGAAGCCAGCGCTCTAACCACTGAGCTACCGGGTGTGTGTGTGTGTGTGTGTGTGTGTGTGTGTGTGAGAGAGAGAGAGAGAGAGAGAGAGAGAGAGAGAGAGAGAGAGAGAGAGAGAGAGGAGATTGCCACATGAAAGGTTAGTGTACACATTGGAATTTGTTACCATTAGTGACAATCTGTTTGTGATTCAGAAATTGGCCGACCGTCCGTGAGAGTGCGATGGCGCAGCGGAAAACTAGAAAATGGGACTTGGCTTTGGAAGAACGGCTTGTTAGGGAGACGGGGAGCAATGAGAGGATCGGAGAGGAACGGCGGCTACAACACCACCTTTTCTCCTCTCCTCCTCTCCTCCCGTTCATTCAATCCTTCTCTGCCTCACAACGTAGATGATCCAAAGTCCTTAGTTTACAATCAGGGAGTTAATCTGAGCCCTCGTGAAGCACCAGAGCAGGGTAAGGCGGCAAGCTTGGGCCAATTGCGCTCCGTCACGGTTGACATTAAGGAAGTGTTTGTGGCAGCGGGTCGATCCCCACCCCCGCCACTCCTGAAAATAACCCGCGCAGGAGCTGAAGACCACCACCAACCTCCTCCCTCCGTCAGGCTGTCCATTACTACCACACAGAGAGAGAGAGAGAGAGAGAGAGAGAGAGAGAGAGAGAGTCGATATGAGGAAATTATTTTATATTTCACTCGATGATTAGGTAGTTAGATTGATAGATAGATATACAGATAGATAGTAGATAGATCAATAGATAAATAGATTAATAGACAGTTATAGGTAGATACGTAGCGTTGAATAGATAGATAGATAGATAGAGAGAGAGAGAGAGAGAGAGAGAGAGAGAGAGAGAGAGAGAGAGAGAGAGAGAGAGAGAGAGAGAGAGATCCGTCAACGATGGTGACAGCGAAAGAATTCAAAACATAGAAGAAAAATCATGCTATTACCTGGGCGATTCTGAGCGACTTTTTTGCGCAGAACATTGACAATTGGCGCATCTCACGGACGACACGAGACTTCCCAGCAATATGCGAGGCTCTAAGAGGCTGCGGGCAAATTAAGGGAAAGACAAACTCGTGAAAAGGTGAATAGATATAAATTTCCAACGTTTCGACATCTTATCTCGACATTTTTCATGGGTGTAGTGGCTGTTAGTGTGGTTTTCGAGGGTGTCTTCTTGATTTCGGATATAATTTAACAAGGATTCTGTATCGTCAGTGGGAGAAAACATCCCGTGAGATTGCGATAAATGATCTGTCTTGCTTTTGAGAACATCCAGCGAGAGTTTAGTGTTTGAAAATATGAGCCATAATTGTATACAAGCTTCTCAAGACAAAATAATATTATACGCATGATTTCTTCTGATCCTATGAACTCGGTGACAGGTAATAAGGGTGATAATGATGATACATGTTGTTTTAATTTGATTCATCCCTAGAGGATTTCAAGGAGCAAAAGTAAAGTCAGACCACTGAGGGATTGAATTGCTCGACCACTCTGTTTGTTCTCAGTGGCAGGTTTCGAATGCGCTAAGTACGTAAAGGATAAACTTGTCCATTCCATTAAGTGTGAAGACTTTCTTAGTGATCAGAGAGTTAACAATGAAAAAAAAAAAAAAAAGAAAAACAAGAAGATAAAAATAGTAATAAGAAAAAAAATAGAAGGAGGCAGAAGAACAAGAACAAGATTAAGAAGAACAAAAAAGAAGGAGGAGGAGGAGGAAAAGGAGGAGGAGGAGGAGGAGGAGATGGAGGAGTAGGAGGAAAAGAGAAGGAGAAAGAGAAGATGATGATGAATATTAATGATAATGATAATAATAATAATAGTGATAATATTGATAATACTGATAACCACAATAACAATGAACAACACTGCTAACCCATCATCTCAAGTCACACGCGTACCTATATCTATCTACTTACCTACCTACTTACCTACCTGCCTACCTACCTAACTACCTACCTAACTACTTACCTATCTATCTACCTGCCTGCCTGCCTGCCTGCCTGCCTGCCTGCCTGCCTGCCTGCCTGCCTTCCTACTGGCCGCACAATAAAAAGCACACACTTCACACTACACCATGCATTAATCCCCCACAATCATTGAAAAGTGCATGAATAATCCTCAAAAATAAGACGAAGCGTAACGAAACAATATACTCCCTACCCTCCTCCTGCCTTAAGTCTTCATCCCAGGTTAGAATATCACACGTAAAGGCATTAGTTTTATATATGTGCGTAATCTGGTTTGGGGATTTTCTTGGGTTTTCTCTCGGGCTACAAAGAGTCCTTGAGTGTTGTAATTCAGCATTTATGGCATAAACCCGCGCACTGAATGGAGTAAATGCGGCTGGACGTGGCGAAAGTTTCTTCCCAACTCGATTAAATAGTTACCGAGTGTCAATGCGAGGACCATAAACCTTATAAGTCGAGGAGAAGGAGGAGGAGGAGGAGGAGGAGGAGGAGGAAGAGAAGGAGGAGGAGGAGGAGGAGGAGGAGG
>NC_059272.1:10662049-10667049 GCF_017591435.1 Portunus trituberculatus | reverse complement strand
TCAGTCCGCTAAACAACCATCAGATTAACCAACCAGTCGGTGAGAAAAGCCAGTCAGTTTGTCAATCAGTCAGTCAGCCAGTCAGTCAGTCAGTCAGTCAGTCAGTCAGTGTCCTCGCCTCCTGTAAGTGTGTAGAAAGTAGCCAGCATTTCCTCTTCAGTGTTGACAGTAACCAGAGTGAAGCACATCCCTTCCTTTGCTTCCTCTTATATTTCTTATTTTCTCTTCCTTATTTCTTTTCTTCCTTCCCTTTTCTTCTTTTCTTCTCTTCCTTCTTTTTTCTTTCTTCCATTTTCTTTTCTTTTTTTCCTTATTTTTCTTCCTTTTTTCTTTTCTTCTTTATTTTTCTTCCCTTTTCTTCTTTTCTTCTTTTCCTTATGTTTTCTTCCTTCACTTTTTCTTTTCTTCTCTTCCTGATTTTTTTCTTCTTTCCTTTTTCCTTCCTTATACTTGTATGTAACTTTCTTCTTTTATTTCCCTTCGTCAATCTGTATCTTTTCCGTTTCTTTCTTTTCCTTCTTGTGAGTTTTTTTTTCCTTTCTTTCCTTCCTGCCGTTCCGTCTTGTAGCTGTATTTCCTACTTTCCTCGATTTCTTTCTTTCTTTCATCTCTTTTCCCTTTCCTTCAGTTCCTTTTCTTTACTTCCTCTCCGTCATATTTACTCTCATTATCCATCCATATTCCTTTCCTTACTCCTTTTCTACTTTTCTTTTCTAAGTCTCTTCCCTTTATCTGCTCTTTTTTCGTTATTTTTATCCCATTTTTCCTATTTTCTCTCTTTTTTCTTCCCTCTTCCTTCAATCTCTTCTCAGTACCTCCCTTCCCTTTCCCCTTCGATATTAAAACGCCTTCCATCTCTATTTTCTCTCTCTCTTCCTTCATCACTCCCTCCCCATCTCTTTCCCCTTCTTTTAATGGCTCCCTTACCTCCCCTCCCTCTACCTGACTTCAGTGGCCTTCTTCCCTCTCTATCTCTTTTCCCCTCTCCCTCTCCCCTCTCTCTCCCCTCTTATGGCACTCTAAGAAACCTTTTATCAGTGAAGTTCTTGAGTGTGTATCCATCACCCTTGTTTCTTTGAACGAGGTGGGGAGGAGGGAAGGAGGGAGGGAGGGAGGGAAGAGGGAACTGAGTGGCAGGGGTGGGGAAGTATTAGGGGAGTTAGGGAAGAGGAAATCTGAAGTAGAGAAAAGAAGGGATACTGGAGAAATGAGTGATTGGGAAGAGGAAGAGGAAGAGGCAGAGAGAGAAGTTGAGGAGAGAGAAATTGAGGAAAAGAAGGGAGAACATTTGATAGCCTGGAGGGGGAAAAGGTAAATGGAGGAGAGACAGGGATGGAGGAAAGCAGGAGGGAGAGATGGAGGGAAATGTAAAAGGAGAAAGAAACTAGAGGGAAAGTGAGAATGAAAAGATCTGGAAGAGAGAGAGAGAGAGAGAGAGAGAGAGAGAGAGAGAGAGAGAGTTGAGTTCCTACCTTCTTTCCTCTTCCCTTCTCTTCCCTCTTCCATATAAGTCTTCTTTTACCTTATAACTTTCTCTCCAGTTAACTCTCATTTCTTCCTTCTCTCTCATTCTTCTCGGTCATCCCTTTCTTTCTCTTCCCCTCAAATTTCTCTCTCTTTCTCGTTTTCTGTCTCTTTTTCTTCTCCCTTTCTCTTTTCTGTCCGTTACTCCCTCCCATCCCTTTAATCTCCCTTCCTTTTCTCATCTTCATATGGCAAGTTTGTTTTTCCTTTGTATCTCATCAACTTTTTCTCTTCTCTTGTCTTCTTTCTTTTTGTGTTCTTCTTTCCTTCTTTCTGAATTCTCGTAACCTTCCCTTTCTTTTCTTCTTTTTTTATTTTTCCTAATTATTCCTCTGATGGTAGTTTTTCTTCTTATTTTTCCTTTTCTGACGCCTCTTTTATTTCTTTCCTTTTCTCTTTCCTCCCTTCCTCTTTCTTTTCTTTCTTCCATTCTTCCGACCATCCTTCCTTATTTTCTTTTCATTTTCTTTGTCATTTATTCGTTCATTAGTATATTTATTCTCATTTATTCATTTTGCCAGTCAGTCAGTCAATCAGTTTGTCAGACAGACATTCTTCTTTTTCTTCATTTCGTTCTTTCGTCTGTTCGTTCGTTCCTTCGTTCGTTCCTTCCTTCCCTCCTTCTTTCCCCCATTTCCTATATATTTCCTTCCCATTTTCATCTTATAAACTTAAAATAACCCCTCTTCTTCTCATGCTTCTTTTCCTTCTCTTCCTCCTCATTCTAATTTTCCTACCCTTCTCATTTACCTTCCCTCCTTGCCGCCTCACCCTTCGTCAGCTGCATCAGTGTTTTGTCTCCACACCGCCGCCACCTCGCGCTCCGCCGCCCTCCATTGTGCCAAGTATTTAGTGGCCGCAGATCCATTGGCAGCTGAAGGCTGATGATCATTTTATCTGCGCCTTTGGGCTGCTGGTGATGGTGGTGGTGGTGGAGGTTAGGTTAGGTTATGTTAGCTTAGGTTTGGTTAAGTTAGGTTAGGTTGGTTTGGTTAGGTTAGGTTAGGTTAGGTTATGTTGGTTTGGGTTTTTTTTGGGGTTAGGTTTGGTTAGGCTTGGTTAGGTTAGCTTGGGTTTGATTTGGTTAGGTTAGGTTAGGTTAGGTTGGGTTGGGTTTGCTAAGGTTACGTTAAGTTTGGCTAAATTTTGTTTGGTTAAGTTTGGTTGTACGGTTTGGTTTTGTAATATCAAGTGACATGAATTTTTATTAGATTTCTTTTTTGGCTTAGTTTGGGTTTTTATAATAGGCCGTGAAGCGTGGAGAGGTTAATCTACGTTAGGAAGAAATGAGATAAGAGTAGGTTAGTCTGTTTCATGTATCTTATTTCGACCAAAAATACATTGAAGACTAAAAATAAAAGAATTAGGTAAAAGTGAAATGAGACAATTTGATATTAAGATATGACAGCAAAATTATGATATATCGTAAGGTTATGTTAGATTAGGTTAGGTTACATGAGATAAGGTTCTATAGTAGATTCGATAAGGTTAACTGCCTGCATTTGCTCTTCATTGCTTTCATTTCCATCTTCTTCCCTCCTCCTCATCGTCTCAGTATCCATCACTAACCCTCTTTTTATTCTTGCTTCACTGCCTCTCTATACCTTGCTTTGTGTGTCTTTCTTTCTTAACTTTCCTCTCGTCTCATACTTACTACTCACTCACTTATGTATTTCTTCTTCTCTGTTCTTTACTTCATCTAACTTCTCCCTCTTCCTTAATTTTCTTCCTCAGTTATCTTCATTCATCCATTTGATCATCCGTTCATTCCTTTATTTCTTACATGTATAGTCTCTCTCTCTCTCTCTCTCTCTCTCTCTCTCTCTCTCTCTCTCTCTCTCTCTCTCTCTCTCTATGGTGATGGCGGCAACGTTGGAGTAAAGTTTTTTGTCACCTCCATTTGTGTTGTTTATGTTTTTTTTTTTTTTTTCAGTTCTCCCTTTTTTATCTATTTTTTTTTTATTCCATCTCATTCCGCTGGGGATGCTCAGGTCACTCAAAACAGTGTATGTATATATGTATGCATTATTGTATGTTTGTATGTATTTACTCCCTGACATGTATTACGTAAGTGAAGGAGGAGTGAAGGGAACTAGTAAATAAAACAAGGTATCAAATTATCATACATTGTTACTCTCCTTTACAAACTAAGCGCTATTACTAAAGGTACCTCCATGATATTCACTCTTATATTTCCACAGTAGGAACACAAAGGAAGACAACGGAAGACCAAAATCACCAGACCTGTTGACCCTTACGAGACTGTCTGTGAAGGAGGAGGAGGAAGAGGAAGAGGAGGGCAGAGACAGTTGCATTGATACGGAGGTGGAAGAAGAGGAAGCAGAGGATTGCGGTGGCGGTAGTGAATAGGAGGACGAGAGGAGGAGGAGGAGGAGAGGAGGAGGAGGAGGAGGAGGAGGAGGAGGAGGAGGAGGAGGAGGAGGAGGAGGAGGAGGAGGAGTTGGCAAGAGGATCTCAGCGTTAAAAATGTGAGAGAGGTGGGTGAGGAGTGATGCCATTTCTTAAACTTAGAAAAAACAAGCCAAGGCAGTAGAGAGAGAGAGAGAGAGAGAGAGAGAGAGAGAGAGCGCCTCGACACCTCCTAAAAGCCTCGGTGTGAAAATTGTTCCTGAGACGTTCATAAACTTTTGTTTTTTCTATTTATATACTTTTTTTTTACTTTTTTGCTCGACAACGACCGTGTGTGTGTGTGTGTGTGTGTGTGTGTGTGTGTGTGTGTGTTCTCTCATTGATGTTCAAGTGTGCGTGTGTGTAGTACATGCGTGTGAACATTTTTTACGCGCGCATGTGTGTGTGTGTGTAGGTTAGGTTAAGTTAGGTTAGATGTGTGTGTGTGTGTGTGTGTGTGTGTGTGTGTGTGTGTGTGTGTGTGTGTGTGTGTGTGTGTGTGTGTGTGTGTTTTCGTGCGTGCGTGCGTGCGGTATCCGTGTGCGTGTGGTGTCCGTGGCGTGATATAAATACCGCTATTGTTGGCCGGCGCTTCTCTAATTATCGGGGATGAGCGGCGCCACATAGCGGACATAACACGGCTTGAGTCACGCCCGAGATATTAACACTGGATGGCCGGCCGTGAGGTGAGGCGCGCCCCGCGGCTGTCTACCCCTCACTCCGCATGCCTCGGAAATAAAACTCTCTCATTTATTGCCGTGGAAATACCCGCTGATGGTGCCCCGTGCTGGTGTGGTGACCGTCGATTTCAGCGCCGGGCAAGGCACCGACACTGGCTTTGTAGTGAGAGGCGGCGCTGGCGAAGGATGGAAGGAGAAGAGAACAGCGCCTCGTGACCTTGCAGGACTCTATTCCAAGCCGGCGGAACCAGAACTGATTGACTGACTGGTTGGCTGATTGATTACATGTTTGTTTTGCGGTGCAGTAACAGCGGTTTGTCGGTGCGCAGGGCAGGAACACGAGCAGTGTGCGGAAGGTGAAGTGGTGAAATGATTCAGTCAGGGGTT
>NC_059272.1:10644549-10657049 GCF_017591435.1 Portunus trituberculatus | reverse complement strand
GCATCTCTCTCTCTCTCTCTCTCTCTCTCTCTCTCTCTCTCTCTCTCGTATGGTTTATTTTATTATGATTATTTTTTGTGTTTGTGTAGTTATTATTATTATTATTATTATTATTATTATTATTATTATTATTATTATTATTATTATTATTATTTCCTTTATTTTTAGTCTACTTTTTTCTGTTTTCGTTCTTTTTGTTTCGTTTTGTCTCCATCAGTCCGTCTGTCTCTGTCTGCGTGTCTGAGCATGTGTGTGTATGTATGTCTATTTGTCTGTGTCTCTGTCTCTCCGTCTCTCTCTCTCTCTCTCTCTCTCTCTCTCTCTCTCTCTCTCTCTCTCTCTCTCTCTCGCTCTCGCTCTCAACTATGTAGGTATAATGCCTTTGTTTAGAATGCTGTAACGAGTCTCTAATTTGTAAAGAATAGAAGAATGAAAAAAAGGGCGAAGGAAAAAGTCAAGGGAAAGAAGGCTGTCATGTGCCAAAGCCAGACTGGAAAAAAAATATAATAAATGTTTATAGAGAGCAAATAATTCCTTTTGTTTTTAATTTAATTTTTCTATCTCTCTCTTTCTCCAGGTAAGATGGTCAGCTCCTCCATTCTCCATCCTCCTCCTCCTCCTCCTCCTCCTCCTCCTCCTCCTCCTCCTCCTCCTCCTCCTCCTCCTCCTCCTCCTATTCTGCGCTTATTCAAACACGGCAGGGAGAGAAGAGGAGGAAAGAATACAGATGGGAAACGAGAAGGGAGAGGGAAGAAAGGAAGGAAGGAAGGAAGGAAGGAAAGGAAGAGAGAAGGAAGGTATGTTGTCTATTGGTTAAGTAACAACCCCTCAAAGAGACGCGTGTTTGCTCCTCTTTCTTATTAACACTTTGTGACGCCAATCTTTGCTTCGATGGAGAGGTGAAAGCGAGGTAAGGAAAGAGGATGTAAGGGAAGGTGAGTGTAGGTCTTACTTCAGGTGTAGGGAAGGACAGGTGCTCTTAAGACTGTTCTGTGTGTGTGTGTGTGTGTGTGTGTGTGTGTGTGTGTGTGTGTGTGTGTGTGTGAAAGGAAGGTTATGTAGGGAAAGTTTAAGTGTATATTTATATGTGTGTGTGTGTGTGTGTGTGTGTGTGTGTGTGTGTGTGTGTGTGTGTGTGTGGGTGTTTGTGTGTGTGGGTGTTTATAGAGACGTTTTTATTTTTCTTTGTTTTACGGAAAGTTAGTGGTTTTGGGTATGTATTTCTATTAGTTCTTGTATTTTTTTTTGCGAAGAGTTGAGAAATCTGTGAAAATATATACATAAAATTGTGTTATGATTAATCTGAGAGAGAGAAAAAAAAATACTCTAGCGGCTTTCTACCTTCACTGACATTACGTTTTTTGTGTTTAAGGAAAGTGCTTGTGTTCGCCGCGACCATATCACTGTGTGCACTGAAATGTCGGTTTTTGTGAGGGGGAAAAATGCATCTCTAATGACCGGATATGCGTGTTTAAACTTTCGTGCGGTTTGCGGAAAAAAAATGTTTGTTTTGCTTTATATGCGAGTTGCAGCTGTCACTTGCCTTATAGAGGGAAAAATATATACATTCCAGGTTTTTCAATGATAGAATTAATATCTTTATAAATTAGATGTATTAATGGGAAACTGTAGGAAGATAGGTATTTTTTTTTCTCTCATTTCCTCATACCTCTTGTTTATGAAGTTAAGAGGAAGTCGTAATAGCAGTTTGTCTAGGAGCGTGAGGGATGCAGGTGTTGGGGAGAGATTATTGGAATAGGAAATGATGAAATTATTACATATGCTGGAGTGGACGTGTCAGTGTCTGCATTTACGTATATTATGTTCTACTGAATGATGATGATTTCCTGTGTATCTTGTAATTGGTGCATTAGTAGGAGTGTGATTGGAATGAAAGTATATGAGGTAATGAATAAGTATGAATTGGCTTGTGGAAAGGTGTGTGTGTGTGTGTGTGTGTGTGTGTGTGTGTGTGTGTGTGTGTGTGTGTGTGTGTGTGTGTGTTTGAGATGTATATATATTTTTCATTCTTGTATGCGCACGTTTCTCAGGCTTTTCTCCTTCCTTTTCCCAAATAAAATCCATTCTCGTTGTGTTTCCACGCCAATAACGCTGCCCACACATGGAGCACGATAACAACACACCACTCTCAGCCATGACAAGTGTTCACGCCTTTCATAATGCTAGGGATGAAAAGATATTGTGTTCTCCATTGCATTCTATACCTTACCTGTTAAATTGGCATGTCTTCTTCTCACGCATGATAATACGGTATGCAGCAAGTGAGTATAATTTCGAAAGATATCACTGACAACCAAAGGAATGATAGACTTACTTAAATATCTTATCTTATTTGTGAGTAAGGACTGTATAATCTACCTCTATTTGAAGCAACAAGCGTCATTCTGCCATTAGCTATTAAAAGACTGAGACGTCGAATCTTTTACTCTTTTTTACTCACTGGATGTTGGGATTCCTTAATGTCCACGTGTTTGTCTTTGCCAGGTAAATTTCCCACCTTTCCGTGTTTCCTGCCATGCCTCACATACCCTCGTCATCATCGCCCTGTCTTCACTCTAATAATATTTATTCACCCTTGCTGTCCTTGCTTCATGTTATTACTCATTCTGTTTACCCACACGGACACTCTTGTCTTCCTCCTTCCACCCTCACCTCCAGTCTTTCCTCCGTCTGTCCACCCTGTCATCCGAGCCGTCCGTGGTGGCGTTAGATCCATTAGTCATCTCCAAGCATCTCCTGACTATCACCTTTGTGAATCCTTTCTTTGCTTGAACCTTATTTTTTTTTCTGTCCATTAATCTCATTTCTATCGGCCTGTCATGGTTTATTTATCTTACTTAAATGTTTCTTTAATGTTCGTTGGTTTTATTCTTTTTTCTTTTCTTTTGTTAAAATTCCCTGATTGCTATTTACTTTCTTATCTTATTTATTTAAAATTTCTTCTCCACTATTTTTTTTGCTTTGTGGTTATACACCTAAAGATCCTTACGAATTTGTGTCTTTGTCTCCTAAACTGCAACTTTCACAGTACAAAACTCTGAAAACATCCTCATCCTAACAACTGTCACCGTCACCAAACATCCCGTCCATCTGCCCTTCGCCTTCGTCAGTGTCATTACCACACTAAAACATCCTTTACACCAGTCTTTATTCCTCATCACTGTCATTACCATATTAAAACATCTCACACCCGTCCTTCACTTCCACATTCATCATTACCATGCCAAAACATTCCTTACACCAGTCCCTCACCCGCATCACTGTCATCAGCACCTGAAAAATCCCTTACCTTTCACCCTGTCACCCGGCGGTACCCTTGAGCTCATCCGTTACCCTCAATCACCCTGGTGGTCGTGTCTTTACCAACGCGGCGAGGTGTGTGTGGGCAAGGGGCGCCCCGGAGTCCCCTTACTGGTCTGCGTGTGGCCCTCACCTGCTTCGGGCTCGGGCAGTGTAATATTCCAAGGCTAATAATGATCTAAGCACGTTTACAGCTATTTGTTCTGCATTATGGGGTGTTTGGTGTTCCAATATGACCTTGTGGCGGTGTGTACCCGGGCCGGGAAGTGTGTGTTTGCGCATGTCAAATTTCAAGCCCAGAGTGACCTCGTTATAGCGTCCAGAGTAGATCTCGCAGCTCGTTTCCAGCGGTTGGGATGACGTCGCTAGGGCCGTCACGGAGACAATCTGACGCAGGGGTCGCCCGCGCGAAGGGAGGAGGTGTGGGTGGGGAGTGGCGGGGCTGCGGAAAGGGTGAGGCTGCGTTGTAATGCCCAGCCCAAGTGTTAGCATGTTCCCCCGACCTTCCTGTTTCTCTAGCCGTGGCTTTAGTGGTTCCTCTCTCTCTCTCTCTCTCTCTCTCTCTCTCTCTCTCTCTCTCTCTCTCTCTCTCTCTCTCTCTCTCTCTCTCTCTCTCTCTCTCTCTCTCTCTCTCTCTCTCTCTCTCTCATATCTACCTTTCCTTTTCCTTTCATTGTATAGCAGTGTAATCCAGTGATATTCTTTTTTTTTATTCTTTCATTCACTCATTCATATTCCATTTCCTCCATCCTTTGCTTTGTTTTGATTAATGACCAGTTTTCTCATTCAATCAGGCTTGTTCTTCCTTTTTTCCTCCTTCGTGTCTCAAGTGAGCGCATCTTCAGTCAGTCTGTGTGGGGCTGTGTCGGCTGTGAGTGGCGGTGAGGTGCAAGGCCGGGGCATGGGTGGAGTTGGTCAGCCGATGCGATTCGATATTGCGGTTTCTTTTTTCGGAATTTCTTTTGGCTATCGCATTATTGTTATTATTGTTGTTTTTATATTATTATTATTATTATTATTATTATTATTATTATTATTATTATTATTATTATTATTATTATTATTATTATTATTATTATTGTGTACTTCAACGTCTTTTTATGTAAGAGGGGAAACTGGCCAAGAGCAACAACAACAACAAAAAAAAAAAAAAAAAAGGGCCCATTTAATTGCCAGTCCCCTTACTGGTCAATAGAGTCAGCTGAGAGAAAGGGACAAATGTTGTGAAACCACTGCTACTGCTGCTGTTACTACTACTACTACTACTACTACTACTACTACTACTACTACTACTACTACTACCCACACCACCACCATAGCTGCTACTACTACTACTACTACTACTACTACTACTACTACTACTACTACTACTACTACTACTACTACTACTACTACTACTACTACTACTACTACTACTACTACTACTACTACACCACCACAATAACTAATATCTTCCTTTAAATAACATCGACAAACACAATTAAGACGTCTTTGAAGGAGAACAGAAGAATAACAAGAAAAAAAAGAAGAACAAGAACAAGAACCGTAAGAAGAAGAAAAGAAGAAGAGGAAAAAAAAGCGAAAGAAAAACCAACAGGAGCGACGAGCTAACGAAGAGGAAACGAAAGAGGGAGGAACAATAAAACGATAATAAGGGAAGAGAGAGAGCGAGAAGGCGAGGTGAGCGGAGGAGTTGCCGGGTGGGTGAGCGTGGATGAGCGTCAGGGAAAATGCGTTATGAGGAGCAGCGGGTGTGTTGTGGCGTCTAATTGGCCGGTTATTTATCTAATGGGGACCGTGGCCAAAATTCCTGCTTCCGCTAATTTCCTCCATTTTCCGCCATCCATGCTTGGGGAGTGTGAGTGGCGATGGTGGTGCTGCAAGTCATAACTGTGGTGGTGGTGGTGGTGGGAATGGTAATGATAGGGATGGTAATGTAATTTTGATGGTAATATTAGTGATGATAACAATGGTAGTACTATTTCTTCGACTACTACTACTACTACTACTACTACTACTACTACTACTACTACTACTACTACTACTACTACTACTAATGAGTAAAAGTGATGACAATAATAACTCCACTAATCAACCACAGCAACCACAACAACAAAATACAACAACAACAGCAATAATAGTTACGATGATGACGATAATGACTGAATATGAAGCCGTGAGTTACACTATAACGCTGCATTTTTTATTCACCTAACCATTATTACTTAATATTGAATGACACTCGTGATAGCAATGGCATGGAGAGGCGCCGTGGCAGTCACCGGTGCCACACAGTCACTACGGCACTTCCACTGGCTGGCGGCGGTGACGGGAGCCTGATGCTGTCTGTTTCCCACCGCCGCTGCCTTCTGCTGCTGTCTCCTTTTCTTCAGTTTTCTGCAGTAGTGATAATCGGATGGGACTGCAACTGCCTTACGCT
The DNA here is from genome assembly GCF_017591435.1 of Portunus trituberculatus. Taxonomy (NCBI): domain Eukaryota; kingdom Metazoa; phylum Arthropoda; class Malacostraca; order Decapoda; family Portunidae; genus Portunus; species Portunus trituberculatus. The sequence continues at coordinate 10,651,288 of NC_059272.1, read as the reverse complement.
GCGGCCGTCGTGTTGACTTACTCTTGTTGACGGTGCGGGGCTCAGTAAAGGATTGGCGAATGGCGCCGCGCTGAGCTAATTTGTGTTTAAATCCCGTTTTGAGGTCACTCCGAGCTGCGGAAACTTGCATGGGTAAAGCAAACAGGGGCGACCTGGATGTTACCGTCAGCCCGCGTCTCCGGTTAAGGGATCTGCTTGCCCTGACCGACGGCCTGACGAAACGCGAGTCCTGTGGTGGGATCTGTCATGCTTCTCAGTATTATGGACTTTACCGCTGTAAGTTTATTACCTGAGAACAAGCGAGTATGGAATCACAGTCACTGATTGATGCTATCCTTCTCTAACTGGCTTATGTATTCCCGTCTTGTTTTTAAACGTGCAGCAACATATGACCATAAAAGGTAATGGAAGCTGCAAACAACTGTAAGTTCTAGACGTTGAAACATATACACCCAACTATTCCCGCTCCTATAATCATCTATAAATTTATCTAATCAGATCTTTAATCTCCAATCGTCTTTTCCGCATATTGTCTTTGTGCTACAGTATTAAGATGCGAAAATGATTTTGATCTCTATAATCTGTTGTCTTATAAGCGAATGAGGATTTCGATAGACATATGAATTTAATTAGCTGCACGTTTTAAAACAAGACGGGACTCCACGAGGCGGCGGCAGCTTGTCCTGGCGCGTGGCGGTGACGCTGGACCCGTCATATTGAATTGCTGTCTTTCAGTCTCGAGATTCTCATTAACTGACCTGAGTATTGCTGTGAATACTGCTGAGACAACCAGACAGACGCAATATACTTAGTTATAGTCACCAGACGTCTTGTGCATAGTGATGGTTTTTGTTTTGGTGTATATACTAGATCAGGTGGTGTCGCTTTCTCTTCTTTATGTGGATGAGTACCACACACGCATGTATCATTAATTATTCCAGACCTTCATTACTGCACGAATTTAAACAGGTCTGTGCTAATAACTCTTTTTGAGGTTACATGTCAACAAAAGTAAAAAATGACCCGAAATTGCTGACTTTTCACCCTTACTTGGCCGTGACCCACTCGGACTCCCTCCATAACGCCCTTCAGCTGTTTCTCCCTCTCCATTCTCTCCTCTGCACCTTCACTCACACACCTACCCTCCATCACACATCCACACCCTCTGAGTCTCATGCGTCCACCTTACCACCACGACAGTCCCTTGATTTTTTTTACACGTCTCACCGTAAATCTGAAAAAGAAGCTTCCTTAAAACATGATCGATCTACACATGAATTTTCCTATCCACATCTCTGCTCACATCTTCCTCTCCATGTCTCAACGCCGCGCACATTCAATCCTCTTCAGTGTTGTTCATGAACTTTCTTCCATTCCCTACTGTTTCTCTTCCACAGTGCTCACTCCCGCTCTCCTCCTTCCCCCTCCTCCCCCTCCTTCCCTTCCTCCTCCTCGTCGCCTCTCTCCTGCCATCCACAAGTGACATCTCGCGTGGGTTTTGGCATAGTATTATCATGGCTTCCGCGGCGCCGTACATCCACCATCCCCTCCACCACCACTATCTCCTCCACCCCTTCCACCACCACCATCCCCCTCCCACCACCACCACCAGCACCACCACCACGCCTGCCAAGTCACCGCCACGACATCTTCACTCATTTAAGGTAATTTATTATCTAATCCAAAAGGAATTTTTTTTTTAACTATATTGTGTTTTGTCTTGTTTTTTTATATTATTTTTATGAGTCTTATATATTTAAGTCTTGCAAATTGTATGGTTAAGTAGAATTTTTTATGGTTAGTATTGAGTCGCTGAAGTATATATATATATATATATATATATATATATATATATATATATATATATATATATATATATATATATATATATATATATATATATATATATATATCTTTTCCCTTGTAAGGATGTGCGTGATCGTTTCCCTGATTTTCCGAGGTGCGGATCGTGAGGCTCCTGTACTCATTATAATCGCCAGTAGTATAACTTTGTATTTATCTGCCTGTGTCACAATAGGCGTCAAGCGTGCAAGTGCTGCAATTCGCGTCTGTCGACCACTCCACCAGCAACGTGATGGGACTGGCCACAGCAGCCTGACTTTCTGTGCACCGCCAGGCACTGGGTCACAGCCTCACTGAATTTATGTCCCTTGATATCGTTTGTACTAAAAATCTGATGAATTTGAAAAACAAAAATTTCTGCTCGTCACAGTTTCTGTTATTAGTGTTAAACAATTCTACTTTTGTTTTTTATATGCTTTCATTTATTCGGTCAGCAGTTCATTGCGAAATTGAAGTGTGGTCAGTAATAAAGGATTGCGCGGTCACCTGAGTCACCACAGCCACGCCTTGTGGGTCACCAGTACCTCGCTCAGGGTCATGGTGGCTGGGGTCACACTTGAGTCATCAGGCCATCGAGTCGTCCTCTGCCGCAGGGACGGCTGTGAAGGGATGGATGTTCCCCTCCCACCTTCCTCTCATTGTCCCTCCCTCTCTCCTCCCCATTCCTCCCCATCTATGCCCCACCTAGCCGCCCCACCCAGCGGCGTGACTCGACACTGTTTGGCTGAGGGTGAGGGCGGCGGGGCAGGCACGTCTTAAACCTATCACCTCCTCCTCCTCATCCTCATCCTCCTCATCGTCCTTTGGTACGTACAACATTACCTCCTCCTAGTCATTTAGTAACCCTCCTCCTCCTCCTCCTCCTCCTCCTTTACCATCATAGATTAAATAATAGTTTCCTTTCCCATGAAAACTCCAAGTGAGCTCTCAATTTCTCTTTTCCCTTCGACATGTTACTTTCCGCAACTGTTTTTACATCAATGCAAACTGGAGGGAATGGATGGTGGGGAGGAGTGTCCTGCTGTATTGCCATCTCATCAAGTAGCTAGGCGTGTCGCAGATAGTGATGTAAGAACTTTATAGTGTGTTTCTGTTTTTATTTACGTTAGCGTGCTTGTTTGCAGTGCTCATAGGTAATCATTGGAGTCGTCATCATTTTCCATTCCTTCTACTCCTCATTTACTATTCTCATCTCTATTTTCATATTTTCATCAGATTTTCCCTCCTTAATTTCTCTCTCTCTCTCTCTCTCTCTCTCTCTCTCTCCCGTTCTTAGTTACCTTATCGCATGGCTCAAGATTTTTTAACCTTCCTGAATATTCAAGTTAGCTTATAAACTTTTACACAGCGCAGTCATTTCTTATCTTCCATTTACAGTTCTTTTAAGGCAACATTTATGTCAGACTCCTAATACGACAAAGCATATAACGATAACTAGCGTAGAAAAGCGAAACAAGGAAGTGACTCTATAGAAAAAAAAAATTACTTTTATCATTGAGTGTGAAAAAAGGCAACAGAAAAAACCGTTTAGAGGATGAAAACTGGAAGACAAGGGAAGAAAAGAACGAAATAGGGAGAAAAAGATTAATTTGAAAAGAGGCAAGGAGACACAAAAGAGAAAAAAAAGAGGAGCAGAAGGTAAATTGATAGAATGCGAAAAGTGAGGAAACATGTAAGGAATAGCAAAAAAAAAGTAAAAACAAAAAAGCAAGGAAGTAAAGAGAAAGCCCAAAGGGAAAACGAGACACGACGAAGGAGAAAAAAAGTAAAGTAAAATACTAAAGGAAGAAGAAGGAGAAGGGAAGTGAAAGTAAGCAAAAGAGATCAGGAATGCATGGATAAGGAAAAAAATAAAGGAGGAAAAGAGAATAGAAGAAAGGAAGGATGGTCAATGAGGAAGAAGGGAAAGAGAGAGAGAGAGAGAGAGAGAGAGAGAGAGAGAGAGAGAGAGAGAGAGAGAGAGAGAGAGAGAGAGAGAGAGAGAGAGAGAGGTCAAAGAAGGGAGAAAGAAAGAGAACAGAATGAATAGAGAGAAAGTGAGACATGATAAGGTCAGGAATGGGAGAGAGAGAGAGAGAGAGAGAGAGAGAGAGAGAGAGAGAGAGAGAGAGAGAGAGAGAGAGAGAGAGAGAGAGAGAGTAAAGTGTAGGAAGAGGAAAATAAAGAATAGAAAAGAAAGGAAAGGTGATAAAAGCGAGAAAAAGAGAAGAATAAGGAAACAAATAAGGTCAGGGAGGGAAAGAGAGGAGAATGAAGGAGGAAAGGAGAGGGCAAGGGAGGAGTAGGAAGGTGAAGTGGAGGGAGAGAAAGAAGGGAGAGGAAAGTGTGAGAGGGGAGAGGAAAGGGGGAGACAGGCTGAGGGCTACGTCTGAACATGGCCACAAACATTATGATCAAACACGCCAGTTGCCACACACTTATAACCCAAGCCAGAAGACACGTACAATACACGTCTGCCACACATGCACACACACAAGCGTATATAAACACACACTCATGAGCACACACACAAACACGCCCAAACAAACACCACGAGAGAGACATACCCGCCCTTCTCCCCCCCACCATCATTCGTCCCCTTCCCCTCTCGCTCCTCTAATTCCCCCTACCCCTGTGCCATCTCCCCACCCTCCCACTCTCACACCGCCTCCCTAAGATTATCTACACATCGAAATACCTTCACCTTTGTTTTTTCTTCTTCTTTTTGTGTATAATTTGTGTGTGTGTGTGTGGTATGAGTGTTGAGGTGCGTGGCCCGCCTTCATGTTGCCGCCCGTGTGTCGTGGTTGTCTTGTACTGCAGCTTGTGTGTCACGCTTACACCTTTATCGTCACACTGGGTCATAGATACACTGATACACACTTCACTACTACTGTACTTATACTAGCTACCACCACCAACACCACCACCACCAGCATACTTATGCATGTTTACTTATATGTTAGAATACTGATTTACATTTAGTAAGCCCGCTACTTGAACTTTCATTTACATTGATACTTGACACCTGCGAGTCATTATCACCACCACACCGCCACCACGATCAATCCACCGGGTCGTCACCACCAACGCCCCTGCCAAGTATCCAACAGATCCTTGAGGGAAGGGTGAGGGGAAGAGGAGGGAGTGAAGTCTCTTCCAGCCTTGCTTCTCCCTCACCTCTCCCCCACCTTCCTCCCGCCTTCATCATGACCGCTACAATAATATCCAGTAATATTAATAAGTGGGAGCCGCTCTGATTAAGTGTATAACCTTTTCAGAACGTGAAATATAAATGTTGTAACGACAGGCGGCGCCGCGGCCCTGCCCTTGGCTCTTCCGTGAGAGTGCTGGGACCGGAGACCAAGGGAGGTCTGCAAGGACCTTGGGTAACTGAGAGGGTCTAAAGAGGAAGAGTGAAGAAAGTAGGAAGATAATGTTGGTGGTGGGAGTGGTTATGGTTATGACAGCGTATAATTGGACTTCGAAAACACGTGAAGGACTTTATTAGGACCTCAAAGACTCGTGTAAGAGCTGACATGGCTTAGGTGTACTGATGTAGGACCTTACTAAGACCTTAAGGGTCTATTCTAGGGAAAGTCAAATGAGATTCAGGCAAACTAAGATGATGAATTGAACTTAGTATTAAACTGAAACATAGGATTGTTTTGTATGGATTAAGTGGAGAAAAGATAAAAGATCTTAAAGGGTTGGATTAGAATAAGTAGTAAAAATGACAGTAATGAGTGGATAATATTGTGGGAACTCTTTGTCTTGCAGTGGAACCTTAGACGCTGATAATGATGGCAAGGAAGAAGAGGTACGTGGGGGGAAGGAACCTGATGGAAGAGTGAGGAATATGCTGGGTTTATCACCGGGAAAGGAGGATATGTCTTATTTCAAATGAAGCGTTTGGAGACCCGTTAAAATGATACTGAAACAAGTACTGGGACCTGGGACACGAGGAGGCAGATTTGGGACGAGGGAGAACATCGATATAGTTAGGGTACTGGGAGACCAAAGAAGTACCTGCAGAGTTTTAGAATACCTGGCATACCTTAAGAGAACCAGTATACTTAGTCATACCTAGAATAAGATGTTGGGCTAAAAGGAACATATTACGATTGAGCAAACGAGCTGAAGCGAAGACGTGGAGAAGAAGGCGTTTTGTCCACATTATGTTCTTGAATATTGCAATGGTTTGGTCTTATTTACTACAGGGTGATAAAAGAATGATTGATTGACTGATTGACTGAGAGAGAGAGAGAGAGAGAGAGAGAGAGAGAGAGAGAGAGAGAGAGAGAGAGAGAGAGAGAGAGAGACGTCCATTTAAGGAGTTTTATGAGGGAATGAAGCAAGCAGTGGTGATGAGAGGTGATGACGATGACTTGTCCCCGGCCGGCCATGTGTGGGAGAGTGCCAAGCAGTGCCGAATGTGCCGCCTCACTTTCCTGCCCTCCTCCGCTCACTGTCTCGCCGCCACGCCCCCATAAGTGGCTATGAGGGGCGTGTGTGGTGCTGGAAGGGCGTGGGAGAGGTTCTGGCAGCCGGTGAGAGTGTCTACGTGAGGGGAGATGAGAGACGGGGCGAAGGCAGGTCTGACGGAGGAAGGGAGAGAGGGAGGGAGACTTTATGGAGGGAGGGAGGGAAGGAGGGAGGGAGGAGGTTATGAAGAGCACGTCTTGAAGCCATCAGTATCTGGCTGTCACTACGTGTTGACCCTCCGCCAGCCACACTCCCTCCCATTCCCTCCCTCTCCTCCCTTCATTCCCTCCACCACCCCTCCATCACCTCCTTCTCTCCTCATCTCACCTTTCCTCTCCTACCCACAAACCTCAACTTCATCCACACTTCCCCAACTCAGATTCACTTTACCTCTTCATCCACTGCATCCTTC
>NC_059272.1:10624549-10639549 GCF_017591435.1 Portunus trituberculatus | reverse complement strand
CTCCCATGTCTTTCCTGTGGTGATCTAAGGGAAAGGAGTAAGGGAGGAAAAGGAGGAGAGGGCGGTGAGGGATGCTTCGTTTGTGAGGCGAGGAGAGGAAGGAAGGAGGAAGGGAGAGTGGTGTGTGTTGGTCGAGGCCGCGGTTGGTCAAACATAAGCTGATCAAACATAATCAGAGTTACGGAGAGAGGACAAGGTGATGGGGAGGAATGGGGAGTGGTGGGTGAGAGTGGCTGGGTGGAAGGTGAAGGTGGGTGGGGGAGAAGGGCAGGGGAGGGAGAATGAAGTGATGTGGTCGTGAGAGGACTCAGTGATAGGAATGGGTTTGTTTGGGGTTTAGTTGAGTGATGGGCATTTGGTGATGAGATGATGGGGTAGGATATGACAGTATACCTAATAAAGAAAAAAAAAATTGATGGGCAGGTAGGGTTAAAGTAGATGGAAGATGATAGAGAGAGTAAGGGAAGGGAAGAAGCAAGGTGATGGGAAGAAGAAGGATGATAAGGGAAGGAAGGGTGATGATGAGGCCATGATGAAGTGTAAAGCAGGGTGATGGGAAAAACTGGTTGATGGGAAGCCAGGGTGATGGAATGGGTAATTGAGAGGGCAAAGTAATGAGGACAACAGGGTAATGGAAGAGGAGTTTGTGATGGGAGGAAGAGAATGATGGAACGGCAGGGTGATGGAATAAAGTAATAGAAAGAGCAGGTGGGAGGTAACAGGTGAAGGGGTGAGGTTGGGGGCGATGCTGAGGGATGGCGGTGATGCGATGAAGGTGGGATGAGATCATGTATAAGAAATCAGGATTAAGAAATAGACGAGACGAAGGTGCGTAATTAACTGAGGGAAAGGAGGAGCAGAAGGAACAGGAGGAGAAGGAAGAAGAACAGGTGAATTAAAAAGAGGGAGAGTAATTCATACGAGAGTGAGATGTAGATAGTCAAAAATGCATTAAAACTTAAGAATTAGTGACATAGTAATAAGCTAATACTAAATAAAATTAAAACTAAGAACTGAAATGGTGTGAGGCAGTGACAGTAGAGTCGTAGACAGTGGATATGACAATAGGAAAAAGAGAAGGAAGAGAGAGGTTAGGATAACAAGGGAATAAGATGGAGTGAGGGTGTGAGGAGCATTGTGGTGGGATGGTGAGGTGAGAGGTGTTGAGATGGTAATGGGGGGAAGTGATGAGATGGTATGGAGTATGGTAATAGTGGGGGAGTGATGAGATGAGGTGGTGAGTCCCAAGTATCACATCATTTGAATAATTGTAAGACAAATCAGATGGTGACATTTCGAGTATTAATCATGGTGGTCTGACACGCCAAATGCTGAAGGTGAATTGTTGATGGCGGGCCGAGAAGATCATTACTAAGTCAAGCCAACGTCTGATTACTAGATAAACGTAGCGTGTGGGGAGAGAGAGAGAGAGAGAGAGAGAGAGAGAGAGAGAGAGAGAGAGAGAGAGAGAGAGAGAGAGAGAGAGAGAGAGAGAGAGAGAGGGAGTGGGGGACGTGGAGGTGGTGTGTGGGTAAAAAGGCAGCGAGGAGGAGGTGAAGGGGAAGGAGATGAAGGGGAAGGGAGTGTGAGGTGATGAGGTAGTGAAGGTAGGAGACTCACTCAATGTTTCTTTGATGAATTGGTGTGAAGGTTGGTGAGGTATGGGGGAGGTGTTGGGGAGGGAGTGTGGGGAGTACGGTATGCTTGTGTGTGTGGTGGTGGGAGGACATGCTGGTGGTGTTTGGTGGTGGAGGGGAGGTGGTGTAGCATTATGTGGTGAGGATGACGTGTAAAGCCGTGAAGGTGGAGTGGTGATGTGAAGGGATGGTGTTGGTGGAGTGGGTGTATGGGGGTGGACTTGGTGGAGTTGATGATGGGTGGATAGAGTGGATGAGTAGAAGTAGAGATGGAAGATGATGCAATATAACGGGATTGAGGTAATACTGGAGGTGGAGATGGAAGTTATAGTGGAGGTGGAGGTAGTGGTGGAGGTAGTGGTGGAGAGAATAGATTGGTAAGTAACCTGTGGAACTGATATTAATTTAGAGAAATCATGATATTTTATGTTTTTAAATTGAGTATTCTTGTTGCTCTTACTATACACAATTCATTGTATTGATCGCCACTGAAAAGGTGAAACGCGCTCTTTTCTGTCTGTCTGTCTGTCTGTCTGTCTCTCTGCCTTGTCGACGATAAATGTGCTGATAAGGGATTTAAAAGAGCTGACTGTCTTCTGTTGGTGTGGTGGCAATGTTTAAATGTATACACTGGTGTTTTGATTATATGTAACTGCTTGTATGTATCATCTCTCTCTCTCTCTCTCTCTCTCTCTCTCTCTCTCTCTCTCTCTCTCTCTCTCACATGAAGCATGCTTGTTAATGAAAAAGTTTTTTTGGGGGGGTCACTTATTCCTCCTCCTTCTCTTCAACAAGCGAGAAGTGCAGTACAATATTGATTCAAAAGCTTGAGAAGAGAACTTTGGCATCCACTGGCTGTGAATAAGTGAAGAAAGAAAACAAATGCAATAAAGATCACAATGTTAACGATGAATTCTCCTTCTCTTCCTTCAAAATAACAGGAAAATGTTAGTTAACTCGTAATGCAAACACTTGTTACAATTAATGCTAACAGATGATAATAAAGGTGGTGAGAGAAGGAACGACGCCTAACGAAAGTAATAATGTGCTTTTTCACCTCATTCGTCAGCAACTTTATTTCCCGAGACGTCAATGTGGACAAATACGAAACATCATCATTATTTTATCTCGTTTTTATGGAAGTCTGACACTCACACGATTGATAATGAGCGTGTGGTAAGTAAATAAGAGCGAAGCACGAGGAGAGACAAGGCTGTTTTTATGCTCATTCTTAACTCCTCGTGCAGTTCAGGGGCGAAGTAAATTAAATACACCTAATGTGTGTTTCCTGCTATTTACTGTAACATACCAAGTATCAACACACGAAGCATCTTTATTCTTCTCCCTTACTTTTGCCATCACCTTCTATTATCACTGATATTACTCCTCTTCCTCCACCACCGCCACTACCACCACCACTAGTGGTCAGTAAAGAATGAAGGCAGGTCAGGGCAGGAGTGAGGGTGTGCTGGGCAGGGTGGAGAGGACTGGGAGTAAAAGGCAGGGTAAATGTAAGGCAAGGGCAGCAATGATGGGGTTCAGTAACACCTGTAATTACCGTCAACACCACCACCGAGTCAGAGGGGCAGGAGGAGGAGGAGGAGGAGGAGGAGGAGAAGGAGGAGAAGGAGAAGGAGAAGGAGGAGGGATGGATGTAAAAGAGCACGTGGAAGAGATGGATGAGATACTAGAGGTATTTAATCCTTACCATTAGTTAAATATTAGTGATAATTGTGATTTTAAAATGTGTTTTGGCTTGATGTAGCCACTGAAAGATATGACTGAAAATTGCTTGATATTTTATGAAAAAATATTCATTTAACAGAATAACATTGTTATGATATGTTAATGAGTTCAAAGTGTACACTAAAAGGAAGCTATTTTCTTCAGTACAAATAATGGTATATTGGAATGAGATTAGGGGAAGCATGGAAAAGAAGGCAAAATTTTAACACCAAAGGAGGAAGAAAAGGAAATAGAGAAGAAGCGGAGAACGAAAAGATTAAAAAAAACAAGAAATAATTTTTGAGGAGGAGAAGTAGGATGAGAATGACACACTCCTTTATATCCCTTTACCTCATATGTACATTCCGAGAGACGCACACCTCCACTGTACAAACACACCTTGCCCTCTTCACCCTCACAGCCACGAGCTACACAGCGGTCACCTCCCCTCATCCTTCCTTTTGTTGACGAAGCATTTCACTAAGCTGGTGACCATAAGTGGAACCTAATAAATTATTAACCACCAAACACTATGAGAAGTGAAATCGTATTGGCCGTGTTGGACAGTCATTCACTTCCCTGCGCCTAATATCAATGAAAAATTACAGGAAAGGAGAAACTTTCGGAGAATTCATAGAGGTTGCAAAAATTGGTAGCAGCGGCGTTGATGCTGGTCTTGTTAATTGGTGGCAGCGGTGGGATAAGCATGCGATCTATCGATTAATCCATCCATCCATCCCTCCATCTATACGTACATACTATACATAGATTCAGGTCGAGGTATATGAGCGCTCCAGGTTGTATAGGATGTAGGTATTTGAATTTTGCATACATCTGTTGCTTGTTGTTGGTGTTATTGTTGACGCTGGTGGTGGTGGTGGTGGTTGGTGGTGGTGGTGGTATTGTTGTTGTTGTTGTCGGTGTTATGTGTATCTATATATCCGTGTCGGGTTATGGTGACGCAACTGCTGGCGATATGTTATAGGCTGGCCGAGTTATGGAGGTGTGTGATGGTGACTTATGGTGGTGCTGCCTGGCCCCTAGCTACACCTCCACCAGTCCCCCACCACTCTCTCTCTCTCTCTCTCTCTCTCTCTCTCTCTCTCTCTCTCTCTCTCTCTCTCTCTCTCTCTCTCTCCCAACCCTACGAAATAGATACATGCAAATACTGGATTCATAAATCAACAAAATTGAAGTGGAGAGAGAGAGAGAGAGAGAGAGAGAGAGAGAGAGAGAGAGAGAGAGAGAGAGAGAGAGAGAGAGAGAGAGAGAGAGAGTACACAAGACTCGATGCCTAATTTCACAACACAACCATTTTTCCTTATTTTGGAGACGTCGGTCATTATGGAGCAGAAGAGGGAGGAGGAGGAGGAGAAGGAGGAGGAGGAGGAGGAGGAGGAGGAGGAGGAGGAGGAGGAGGAGGAGGAGGAGGAGGAAGGAGGAGGAGGAGGAGGAGGAGGAGAGGGGTTCCATGGATTAGAGGCGGCTAAAGTACCCCCCGTGAAGAGAATAAGGGTGGGGGGAGGCATCGGAAGGTGAGAGAGAGAGAGAGAGAGAGAGAGAGAGAGAGAGAGAGAGAGAGAGAGAGAGAGAGAATTAAATGAATCTGTAACATTAGTATAGAAGATAAAACTTTTGGGAATATGAGGCAAGTAGAAAGAAAACGAAGAGAAGAAGGAAGAAAAGGTGAAGAGAAACTGAAGGAAATAAGGAGGGAAGAAAGAGGGAGGGAAGGAAGAAAGAAAACCACATCCCTGGTCATTACTTCTCAAAACTGTCGAAACCTTAGTGATGGGAGGTAGGGGAGGGATGGGAGGGAGGGAGGGATGGAGGGAAGGATAGGAGGGAGGGAGGGAGGGAGGGAGGGAGGGAAGAGAAGGAGGGAAGGAGGAGGGGATGTGTAATGGCTTGTCGTTCTTCAGTTTCCTCTTATTTTACTACTACTACTACTACTACTACTACTACTACTACTACTACTATCATGACAGAAAAGAAGAATTTGCGGCATATTTGTTTAGTTTTTTTTATTTTCTTTCTTTCAGGAGACTTCTTTAGATTAAAATTGTAGTCATAAGAAATTTAATGACGACCTCCTCTTCCTCGTCCTCGTCTTCGTCTTCGTCTTCGTCTTTGTCTTCGTCTTCGTCTTCCTCCTCCTCCTCCTCCTCCTCCTCCTCCTCCTCCTCCTCCTCCTCCTCCTCACCACCACCACCACCACCACCACCACAACCCCTCCCTGAATTAATGTTGTTTGAAATAATAAACTGGATCTCAAGAAAAGCATAAGATAAACATTCTGTGTGTGATGAGAGTAGAAAAAGTAACACCCGATTATTTAGTTAGCAATCAGAGGCCGGCCGGTGTTTGGATAACTTGAAGACACAATTACGTGATTAGCGCGGGGAGAAGGTAACTTTGGTTGCATGGTAACGATATAATGGTCACTAAAAAGAAAACTTGCAAAAAGGTATCATAATTAATTCTTCCTCGTCTTCCTTCTCCTTTCATGCGTGTTTCTATATTCATTCTGCTTTCTCTTTGGTGATTTTATACAGCTTCAGAAACTCATGTGGGGGATAAGAATAGTGAAGACTCGGCCATTAATCTTCTAACTCCATAGACCTTTGCTAGTGTCAATAAAATGGTCTAATCGTACGCAAATCTAAAGGTAAAAATGCGTCCTAATTTTGAAGGGGTTAAATAGAAATAGGTCTTAAAATCTTGCAATAATTGAGATAAAAAGATATAAAAATTCATACAAAATAGAAGTATATTACATTTTTCTTCGTTTTTGATACATTTGAATTTTCTCTTCAAAATCGTTTGCGAGTTATTGGTCCGTGTGATAACTTACTTGGGTGTTTCTGAGTGTTGAGTGTCCGTCAGTTGTTGTGCTGAAAATTTGTAGTTGTAAAGTTCGTGTGGTTTGTTTCCCACGTGTTATGATTATACTTTTTAGTGGTGGTGGTGGTGGTGGTGATGGTAGTGGTGGCTGTGATGGTGGTAGTGGTTGTGGAAATGATGGTGGTGGTGGTGGTAGTAATAGTAGTAGTAGTAGTAGTAGTAGTAGTAGTAGTAGTAGTAGTAGTAGTAGTAGTAGTAGTAGTGATAGTAGTAGTAGTAGCAGTAATGGTAGTAGTATTAGTGGTAGTAGTAGTAGTAGTAGCAGTAGTAGCATTAATAGTAATAGTACTAGTAGTAGTAGTGATAAAATGAGGAGAAAGACGAGATAAAAATAAATAGATAGTAGATAAATAAATAGATAGAGAGAGAGAGAGAGAGAGAGAGAGAGAGAGAGAGAGAGAGAGAGGTGACAGTGCCCACATGAAAACAATAGCAGGTAATGTTGTGTGAGTGACCCTGGCTTCTCAATACCTTCCCTTCTCTTCATCTCTCTCTCTCTCTCTCTCTCTCTCTCTCTCTCTCTCGCGTTCTTGTGCTTTGTTTTTCAATTTTTCTCCCTTATCTATCGTATTTTTAACACTACTTAATACTTCTCTCTCTCCTATGCCTCCATCTTTCCTTACTTCTATCTTGTCTTTCTCCTTACCTTATTCCTCATCTATTTTTTGTATCAGTATCCTTCAACTTTCCACACTTGCTTAGTTTTAGTTTGATTTTCACTTCTAAAATTGGTTTCTCACCTCTTCCTCTTTTCGCTCTTAAATCACCTTCATTATATCTCTCTTTCATTCCTCCTCCTCCTCCTCCTCCTCCTCCTCCTCCTCCTCTCCTCCTCCTCCTCCTCCTCCTCCTCCTTCTCCTCCTCCTCCTCCTCCTCCTCCTCCAAACGGAGACGGAAGCGGCCAACTCGACTAACAAAGCGATGAAATGGAACACGACGTTACACTTGACCAGCGGTTGTGTCACGCCATGGATCTCTCTCTCTTCCTCCTCCTCCTCCTCCTCCTCCTCCTCCTCCTCCTCCTCCTCCTCCTCTTGTACAGGATCTCAAAATGGAGGATAATGGAGGACAGGAAGGCTCTGGAATGAGGTGTCGTGGAAGTGTTTTGAGTCTCCCGCTCTTTGGTTCACTCTTGTTATAGGAGTAAGGCTTCTGTGTGTGTGTGTGTGTGTGTGTGTGTGTGTGTGTGTGTGTGTGTGTGTGGCTTTGTCTGTCCCTGTCTTTGTCTACCTCCGCTGTGCTTTGTCTGCGATGTCTGTCTGTCTGTCTGTTTCTATGTGTATCTGTATGTGTGTGTGTGTGTGTGTGTGTGTGTGTGTGTGTGTGTGTGTGTGTGTGTGTGTGTGTATGGGTGTTTCTCTGTTCGTCTGTTTGTTTGTTTGTTAATTTGCTTGTTTGTGTTTATTTTGTATCTGTCTATCTGTCTGTTTTTGTCTGTCTTTTTTGTTTGTTTATCAATCAGTCAGCCTCTCTGTCTGTTTGTCTGTCTGTCTGTCTGTCTGTCTGTGTGTCTGTCTGTGTCTCTGTCTGTCTCTCTGTTTCTTTCTCTCTCTCAACTCTCCTAAATACGCTTAATTCCAAAATATAAATGACTAACAACAACCCATGATACACAGTGGGCTGATAAAAGTGTAGGTATGCGAAGTGTGGAGTAAATAAAGCATAAGGTTCCCGCGGAGACAAACAGGCGAAGTGCGAGAGTGTAACGCGAGTGGCGGGAAAAAAAAAAAGAAACTGGCGGTGCTTGGGAATTATTGACAACCATCGGTAAACTCCTGAGCGAGTCTTGCGTCGATCGTGATAATTTCCTCGATCAGATCAAGGTTTAATGCGACAACGACTGGCAAATCACATACCTCACCTGTTTTTTTTATGTCTCTTTACTCTTAGATATACATTTTTTTTTAATCTTTTTACTTCCACTGTCTTGTATTTCTCTTCTCTCTCCTCTCTCTCTCTCTATTTCTCTTCCTCTCTCTTCTCCTCAGGATAATGTAAGACGATGGTGATATTTATTTGTTTGTTTATCCATCAAGGAAGTTTTCGTGTCTCTGCTAATCTTGCTAATCTTGTGTTTTTATTTATCTTTTTTTTTATATATATATAAGTTGCTTTTCATTCTGGGGTTACTGTGCTCGTATATCAGTGGGAGGGATGGGTAGGGAGGAGCCTTCTGCTGCTTTGTCCGACGCGTGTACTGTCTCAGAGGGTTCGTGTCAGGTGTTAGCAGTGCAGGTAACCAACCTTGTGATGGGGTAAAAGACATAGGCTATGTGGGTTAATTGCTTCACCCATGTCTCCTCCTCCTCCTCCTCCTCCTTCTCCTCCTCCTCCTCCTCCTCCTCCTCCTCCTCCTCCTCCTCCTCCTCCTCCTCCTCCTCCTCCTCCTCCTCCTCCTCCTCCTCCTCCTCCTCCTCCTCCTCCTCCTTTGTAATTCTCCTTTTCATGTTCTTCACCCTCGTTCTCGCTCTTTTATTTTATGCCGTCTCCGATGCTGCCGTCGTCATCTGACTCTTCATTTCTTTCTATTCCTCCTCCTCCCCCTCTTCCTCCTCCTCCTCCTCCTCCTCCTCTTCCTCCTCTTCCTCCTCTTCCTCCTCCTCCTCCTCCTCCTCTTGCTCCTCCTCCTCCTGCTCTAGATTTTTCGGTACACACACACACACACACACACACACACACACACACACACACATTGAGACACGTACGCCGTATTGAAACATATTGAGGTGACGGCAGCGTCGGTTGCGGCGAGGACGTGGGAAGTCTTTGGCCGGGCCTTCCTCCTCCTCCATCCCCTCTCGGCCTGCCCGACACACACTCCCCCTACGCACACACGCTATCCGCAGGTCAACACGGCGTAGCGTTGACTTTCACCCCCGCCGTTATCCTAAGTGGTGAAAGGTGGGGGTGAGGGGCTGCCGGGGCAGACGTCCGCTAACCCGTGTACGGCAAATACCACCTCGCGCAGCACAAATACTTCGTGAGCTGCCGCCGCCACCTTGCCCTGGGACCCATGCTTAGGCTGCTGCACCATGGGACCTCGGCTCTCACATTTTCCCCCTCCTTCTCTTCCTCCTCCTCATTTTCCTCCGTCCCTCCTCCACATACCTCTCTCCCAACCTCAACACGCCCCGCCTCGCCCCGCTCGCCGGCCAGTCAGCCACGGGGCTAATTTGGATCAGTCTCCTGGACGGCAAAGGTCGCAGGGAGGGAGGCCACGGGACATTTGTGGAGTTAACGTGCCTGATGGTAATGTTTTGTTATCCTTGGTTTTCTTCGCTACGGACAAGGTTGTTTCTTCGAGCTTGGGGAGTGACAGGGCGGGGAGGCCAGTGTGGGGATGAGAGGTTGTTGCAAAAGGGGATGCGAGGGGCGTGATGGGGTGATGGTGAGGTTCCCTGTGGTCACCATAGGTGTGCATGGAGGGCGTCCGCTGCTCACTTGTACGAGTGCTCTTATTTCTTGATAGGTTTTCATCTTAGGTTGCCGTCCGTCAGCCGTCACTCGCACGCCCGTAAATCGTCCGCCGCCATGCCGTACAGACTCTCACGGCGGGAAGAATGGGCTGCGGGAGGACGGAACATCCACAAACACTCCCTGTTCAACGCGGGTAAATGACATTCTGCTCCTGTGGCTCTTAACTAACTTGGACGCGATCAAACAGCGTCCCGCGCGGCCCCGCCAAACGTTATGTCTCAATTCTCCCTCAAAACCGACGGACTTCAAACCCAAACATCTCGAATAATTCAGCTCCGGCTGTTGGCCATACACCGATATGCATCGCCAATCAAACCAATTTAGATTCTCTTTGAAATTCCGTTAGTTTCCCTGCACGGCGAGGCTCATCCCCCTCCCAAGGTCCCCTCAGCAATCACCCCTCGTCCCTCACCCCAGCAGGAGGGAGGTGCCTGGCCTGTTAGTTCTCGAGGAGGGTATCCCCCTTACTCTCCATACCCCCTCAGACATCCTCCTCCTCCTCCTCCTCCTCCTCCTCCTCCTCCTCCTCCTCCTCCTCCTCCTCCTCCTCCTCCAGCTATCCAGCAGTATCGGCGTCGACCTCAAATGTACCTGTAGATTTAAGGGGCGACCGGGATGAGCGCGCCACATTATCTGCTAAGCTTGATAGATGAAGGACTGTCCGACGGAGGTGATACTCGGCCTCCAGATTGATGGCCGCCCCCTGACACTGACGACCGCCGCCCCGTCCCTCCCACCGTCCCCCCCCATGCCCCTCGCTGTAACCTCCCTCGCCTCCTCCATATTACCTGTACCCCGCGACCACCATCCGCCGCCCCTATTACCTGTACACCCCGGTAGTTTCCCCAACCACCCCCAATTCCTTCACCCACCACCCCTACCCAAGCCTCCAGTGCAGATGAGGACCTCATGAAGCTGCCGTTTTGTTTACCTGTTACATCGGCGGAAGGAGGATCCGGCGGTGAGTTATACGACACTCACGAAAGTTAATTATAGAGCAGGCGGTGCGGCCCTCACTGCCTCACAACGACCCCTCATAATTATAAATCCTGGAGGGGAAAAACAACGCCTTATTTCAAGTGTCTTTAATGAGACTCCATGGCTTCTGGGGGGAGGAGGAGGAGGAGGAGGAAGAAGAGGAAGAGGAGGAGGAGGAGGAGGAGAAGGAGGAGGAGGAGGAGGAGGAGGAGGAGAAGGAGGAGGAGATGAAAGTGACGCAGGGTGAGGGGAAGGAGGGAGAGTGGTGCCGTTGGGGAGAGGACAAGGAGGGGCGGTGGATGGTCAGGATGAGGAACCCCAGATGTGATACAGGATATTCCTCCCCCTCTCCTCCTCCTCCCGGAATTTTCAAGGCCCCCACGGGAGAATGCTTCCTCTTGTCCCCCAGGAAGAGTATGACAGAAGGCAATTCAGCGTCAGGGAGAGAGACGGACTGGGAAGAGAAGGGAGAATGGAAGGAGAGAGGGAGGTGGGTGGAGAGATAGAGAAGGACAGGAAGGCAAGGCAGGATATGTAGAGAGAGAGAGAGAGAGAGAGAGAGAGAGAGAGAGAGAGAGAGATGAGAGAATTCATAGAGGAAAGAAGAAGAGGACAAAGAGAAGAAACGAGAAGGTAGAGGAGAACATGACCAAAAAAAAAAAAAAAGAAAGTTTGAACAAGGAAAAAAGAACACGAGACAAACTTAGAAGGGAACTCTTAATATTTATTCTACTGGCAGGAAAATTACTGAACACACACACACACACACACACACACACACACACACACACACACACACACACACACACACACACACACACACACACACACACACACACACACACACACACACAGCACAGTACACCACAGCACATACACACATCAGTGAAACAAAATAAGAGGAAAGGAAGAAGGTGGAAGAGAGGGAGAAGGAGGAAGAGAAAGAGGAGGAGAAGAAAGAGGAGGCGGAGTAGAAGTAGGAGGTTAATGCACCACAAAAAAATACCTAGTAAGATCAGATACTAGGAGATAATTGAGTGTATAATGAGGGTATGCACTGAACTAAATACCACTACTAGTAAATTAAGGGTGAACGAGGAGAGAGAAAGGATAAAAGGAGGAAGATGGGGAGGGGAATAAAAAAAGAAAGGAAAAAGAAAAAAACCCTCATGTATCCTCAGCAAACTACTTTTTTGTGGGACTCTTGATGGCGTCTTGCTAAAAAGCCTCGTTAAATAATGCCTCTTAACCACGCCTTCACCTCCTTCCTTTCCCCCTACCTGGCCTTACCTAGCTTCTCTTTTCCCCTTCCTTCATCCCTCCCTCCACCACCCTTCTCCTCTACACCTCCATACCACCTCTTCCCTTTTCCACCTTTCTTCCCCCTCTTCCCCCATCCTTGCCTTCTACCAGTTCTTCCCCTTTCCCCATTTTCATTTTTTTTTCAACTTTCCCCTTCCCCTTCTTCCTCCTGCGCTTCCTCCCCCTCCTCCTCCCTGCCCACGCCCGTCACTTCCATGCCCTCATCACTGCGCTAACAACCTTGCTCCCCCTCCCGCCCTCATCGTTACGTCCCCCCACGGCCGTAAATGCAGCCTTCGTTAACGCCTCCTTTTAATACCTTCTTCTTAGGCGACCCTTCTTCAGTGCCTTCTGCAGCAGCTCAGGGGAAGTTTAGTGGCTGGGGTGATATTTTTTCCATTTTTTTTCTCCTTTTCTTAGATTAGTGTTTGTTATTTTGATATTTTGTGTTTACTTTAAGTTTTTATGTGTTTGTTTTATTTATGTGTGTTATTGTTAAATTTTTTTCGACTTCTTTTGTCATCATTATCATCATTACTCTCATCGTCATCGTCAACATCATCAATATCATCACCATCACCACCACACCAGCAGCATCGCTCTCAACACCACCATCGACGTCTGTGTGCTCAATATATCACGCAGCGCAACATGAATCTATACGTACACCTGATATATACACTTACTATACACGCATGTACGAATGCTTTTAAACCCCGACCCTGCCCTCTACCCTCCTACAACCCCGTCCCCTCCGCCCACCCTCAAAAAAAAAAAAAAAAAAAAAGAAATACACACATAGATTCATACACCCATACACACTAACGCATAATACCTAACCTACATTTACCATAACACACACACACACACACACACACACTCCCCTCTCCCTCTCACGCGGTTGCTAGCCCAATGTATGAAGTTATAGATCACGCCGGTAGCCAGCCCACTCGCCCACCAAAATTAATGAGTGTACCAACGCTCAAAACTGTAAATACTCCTCTAACCTGACTGTGAGGGGTGAGAGAGAGAGAGAGAGAGAGAGAGAGAGAGAGAGAGAGAGAGAGAGAGAGAGAGAGAGAGAGAGAGAGAGAGAGGTATGGGAAGGGGAAAGGGGGAAATAAGGGAGTGCGAGGGAGGGAAAACAAGCAGAATGTAGGGGATGTATATAGTGAAAGAGAGAGAGAGAGAGAGAGAGAGAGAGAGAGAGAGAGAGAGAGAGAGAGAGAGAGAGAGAGAGAGAGGATGATATGTAGTGAGGGTGAATGAAGAATGAAAATGAACCATGTATATGGCGAGGGGAAGTATGTGTGTGTGTGTGTGTGTGTGTGTGTGTGTGTGTGTGTGTGTGTGTGTGTGTGTGTGTGTGTGTGTGTGTGTGTGTGTGTGTGTGATGAGGTGGAGTGATTATTAATGAGGGCAGGGGAGTGAGGTGTGAGGTGTTGCAGTGAGTGTTAATGGTGAGAGTGATGGTGATGAGAGAGAGAGAGAGAGAGAGAGAGAGAGAGAGAGAGAGAGAGAGAGAGAGAGAGAGAGAGAGAGAGAGAGAAGGTAGGAAGAATGAAGAGGGAAAATGAGTCAAGGAAAACGGAGTGGGAGAAAGATGAGTACCAGGAGGAGCAAAGGGCGAGTGCGAAATGATACGAACGGCAACGCAAAGAGAAAAGTAAATAACAAAAGTGTGAGTGAATACAACTTGATAGAATGATGAAAAGAAAAATGTAGCAGAAAATGATAGGAAATAGGAATAGTAAAACACACATAAACTCAATACTCCAGGAGCTGCCTTGCATAGAGAGAGAGAGAGAGAGAGAGAGAGAGAGAGAGAAAAAAGTTGCGCCATTATAATAATTATTGGCACTTCTGTTTTTTCTTTTTAATGTCACCTACAGGCACCAAGAAAAGACATTCTCTCTCTCTCTCTCTCTCTCTCTCTCTCTCTCTCTCTCTCTCTCTCTCTCTCTAATCACAGGATGCATGGTGAAACGGGAGGCAAACGGCAAAAAGATAAAACAGAGAGGGGAAAAAAATACACACGCTTTTGCCGCTCCACAAAGCAAAAGAGTAAAAGATGCTGGCACTCCATGTTCAGTGTGGCGGCATAGCGCTGTGTTTCTCCGCACTACAGTATACAGGTGGGAAGATGTGGCTAGATAGGTACGGGCTATAGAGGTAGATAGGCAGGTACGGAGGTAGGTGTGTTGTAGGGTGGATATAGATAGATGTAGGGATAGACAGGGATGTAAGTAGATAGATAGCAAATATATAGATAAACAACGTACGTAAGGAAATAGGTGAATTGCTAAACAAGAAATGATAAGTAAATGAAAAGGTAGATGGATAGATGAATAGATAAAATGCATAATATAATGTCATAGAGTAACTGATTAGTATGTGTAGTTACTCAAAATTGTTGCTGTAAAGAAAGTGATATGCAGAGATGAAAATAATGCAATACCGAATTTTTTTTTTTTGTGCCCGGAGTGTGATAAAAAAAAAAAAATGATATCCTTCTGAATGTGAACGTTGTATGAACTTTAATCTACGACTAACCAAAAGAAAGGTAAATAAGTAAAAGAAAAGAAAGGAGCGCACATTACTTCGTCTGATATTCTAAGCTTCACCCATGTTATCACGTATTACACACATATCATACAATTCTAGCCGTTCGATCAGTTTCTCCCGCAAAGTTCAGTTTTAATAATAGTCGTCATAGTGTGGCATTCAGCGGCCCATCATAGCGTCACTAGCGTTATTTACTATTCATCGCCGCTGTCTGACCACGGCTTGGACTAATAAAACTCTGATTTGCTGCTGCTTTTGAATTTTACATACCTTTCTTCTTTCTTTGCCATGTGATATTTATTTAGTAAAGTGAGTGACTGGACGGGCAGGTTTAAGCGAACAGGTTCACTCGGCCTATTGGATTTATTCATATTGGTTAGGGTTTCCTTTGTCCTTTTTGGTGTAACTGTT
>NC_059272.1:10617049-10619549 GCF_017591435.1 Portunus trituberculatus | reverse complement strand
GGAGGAAAAGAAGGAAAATCTGGTTGGCAAGAAAATCTGGATAAGTGGAGAGGGAAGAGGATAGGAAGGAAAGAGAGGAAGAGGAAGAGGAAGTGAGGAATGAGGACTGGAAGAAAGTTTTAATGTTCTTCTGTCATTTGTTCTTTTTTGTGTTCTTTCTTGATTGCTTTATAATTTCACGTTTTCTTTTCATTCACAACTTTTTCAAATTTCTTTTCCATATGTTGGCTTGTACTTTATCTCTCCGTCTCTGTGTTTCTTATCTTCTTTCTTTTTCTTTTCTCCTTCACCGCTCTTCTCATCTTTCGCCTCCGCTTTCATTCCTCTTTCTCTCCATCATTATCATCATCATCAACATCTGCTTTTCCTCTTACTGTTTATCATTTTACATTTTTCATTTTTGTTATTGATTTTCTTCTCTTCCTTTTCCTTCCTTTATTTTCTTCTTTATCAACATCATCATCATCATCATCATCATTTTCCTTTCATTTTATTTTGTTGTTGTTAATATTGTTGCTGCTGTTGTTGTTTTGTTTTTATTTTTTTCTCTCTTTTTCTTCCCTCTTTCTACTCCTCCTCTTCATCTCCCTCTTTCCCCCTCTTTCCCTTTCCTCCCACCCTCCCAACTTTCCTCCTTCTCCTTCCCTCTCCCCCCTCCTCCTCCTCCTCCTCCTCCTCCTCCTCCTCCTCCTCCCCAGTGGCAGTATTTATCATGGGGGACGCCACCTGAGGGCCAGTCATGCCACACCACACTCGCGTCACCCATCATTGTGTCTCTGCTTGATCTTTTTATTTTTTTCGTCTTCCTTCCTCATTGTTTATTTCCCTTTGTGTTTTTGCCCAGGAATTTAGATTGTGGCCTTTTTGTTTTTTAATGGGGGAGAGATAGAGGTGAGGAGTGTGTGGGGGTGTTGCGGTGTGTGTGTGTGTGTGTGTGTGTGTGTGTGTGTGTGTGTGTGTGTGTGTGTGTGTGTGTGTGTGTGTGTGTGGGGTTCCCGTTAATTTGTTGGTATTTGTAGTGTTTTTTTCCGTGTACACGCTGCTGCTGCTGCTGCTACTATTATTACTATTTTTACTACTACTACTTTTACTACTACTACTACTACTACTACTACTACTACTACTACTACTACTACTACTACTACTACTACTACTACTACTACTACTACTACTACTACTACTACTACTACTACTACTACTACTACTACTACTACTACTACTACTACTACTACTACTACTGCCACTACTGTTAATAGTACTTTTATTTTCATTCTCTCTCTCTCTCTCTCTCTCTCTCTCTCTCTCTCTCTCTCTCTCTCTCTCTCTCTCTCTCTCTCTCTCTCTCTCTCTCTCTCGTACACACATGTGGATTTTTTTTATTTGCCAAGTTTTTTTGCACAATTTTATTTTGGTGTCGTGGTTTTATTTTGGTTGTCTGGTCCGAAATTGGTTCATTGTTTGTTTGTTCGTTCGTTTGTCTGTCTGTCTGTGCAAGAGAGGATGTGTTCATCTCTTCACTTATTTACTGATCTTAGTGTGGGTATAAATTTCTATTTTGGTGCCGATATCCGTGTTTTTCCTCTCTTCCTTAGTCATCTTATGTTGCTTCCTCTTTCCTGTCATTGCCCTTGCTTTCTCACATCTACCTAATTTTCTTACTTATTCCTGCCTATTCATATATATTAACCCATTACTGAACATTATATAGTTTCCCATTTTTTTCCTCTCTCATCTATGTTTCCTCCCCATTTTCCTTATCTTATCAATTTTCACTTGTCTTGTTATCTTGCTCATATCCTCATTTGTGTCTTACTTTGCGTTACCTATCTTGCCCTTTTTTGTCCTTATCTATCTTCCTATCTACCTTTCTCTTCTGCTTGCATATGTCTATCTGTACTTTCTTTTCTTACTTACGTCATTTGTCCTTACCTTTCAACTTACGCTAACGTGCCTATTAGTATCTATCCTTCCCAGCCTGCATCTGTCTACCTGTCTACCAGTACCTTTTCTTACCTGTCTAATCCATCTGTCCTCTCTTGCCTGCTCTTGTCTACCTCTACTTCAATTATATCTCCTTACCTACCTACCCTTATGTACTCACTCGCACCCATCCTATGCCCGCGTCTGCCTGCCTTTGCCTGCTTCCCTGCCCCAACACCCTCCTCTTCCTGCCTATGTGGGGGAGGGAGCCGCTGGTGTCTTGGCGCCAGGCCAGGGCAGTAGACTCACGCCGCCCCATGCCATGAAAAAAGGTGAGAGACGCAGCTATCCATGAGCTTACTTGAATGGTCGTGGTTGTGATGGTAGTAGTGGTGGTGGTGATGGTGGTGGGGATGGTCGTGGTGGTGGTGTTGGTGATGGTGGTGGTATTGGTGCTCGGGAAAAAAAAGAAAGGAAAATGAAGTATATTCGTCCTCCACTTCCTTCCTTCAATCCTGTCTCTCTCTTTTTTTTTTTTTTTTTCCTTTATTGCCGCCTCATCCTCCCAATTATATCGTAC
>NC_059272.1:10594549-10612049 GCF_017591435.1 Portunus trituberculatus | reverse complement strand
TAATACGTACAATCTGGAGGCTGGAGTTTTGGATATTAATAAAGATAACAAAGGAAAGTGAGCAATAATAATAATAATAAGAAAAAAAGAAAAAGAAAAAGAAAATAGTGCAGTGTTGTGTGTGCGTATATATGACCGAACTGGAGTTATTACCTTTCTTTTCTTCTTATTTTGTTGTTGGCATTTAGCGCTTTACTTTGCGTCTCTCCGTTCATTCATTATTCATTGCCCTATGCACGTGACTCCATCCGCGTGGGAAAATCACATACATCTTATTAATCTACATATTTTTCCTATCTAGAATTGTGATACATTTTTTCTTTCGTGGCAAATTTATGTGTGCTAATGAAGAAATACAGCAGCGTGTCTGGAAGGAGTGAAGACAGTGAAGGGTGTGAGGGAGGGAAGGAGGGAGAGAGGAAGTTAAGGATGAGAAGGTGAAGAGTGAGAGGAATACGGAGGAATTTGATGATGATGAGTATGTAAGAGAAGGGAGAGAGAAAACGCGGAGCAATGGCGGTATATAGATGAAGAGAGAAGGAGGAAGAGGAGGAGGAAGAGGAGGATGAGGAGGAGGAGGCGTTTACTACGAGCTGTTATTATCTTGTCTACCTTAAACCGGTCTGACGGTAACCGGACTGAACATTTGGTGTACAGGTGTGGTGGTGGAAGTGAGGGAGAGATGGGCGATTACGGCCAGAGAGAGAGAGAGAGAGAGAGAGAGAGAGAGAGAGAGAGAGAGAGAGAGAGAGAGAGAGGCAATCACATACAATCAAAACCTTCCGATTGTGTCTTCGTCGCTTCAAACTCCACCAAAACAAGATCCAGTTCTCATAACTTAAGCTATTTGTGTATCAGTGTACCTGCCGCGAGAGAGAGAGAGAGAGAGAGAGAGAGAGAGAGAGAGAGAGAGAGAGAGTAGGAAAGGTATGAAGAGAAAGGGAAAAGATGTAGAAGATTGTTAAGATCTGGGCAAAGCTGAAAGATAAGAAGAGAAAAAATGGAAGAAGAAAGAAAAATGGAAGGAAAACTGAAGAAAGAAGGAGAGAAGAATAAGAAGAATAAGAAGGTGAAGGAGAAATAATGATGATCAATAAAAATGTTCTCGGCAAAAAAAAAAAAACACTACCACTACCACCACCACCACCACAACCACTATCACCACCACCCACCACCACCACCACCACCACCACCAACAACAACAACCAACCAACAGAACAATAACAAGAAAGAAAAAAAACCAAGAAGTTGGAAGAAGAAAACAGGAAGAAGAGGAAAAAAAAGAAAAAAAAGAGAAAAAGAACGAAAGAATAAAAACACGAAAAATGAAACAGAAGAAAAATAAATAACGTAGACAAAACAAGAATAAACAAAAGAACGAAAAAAAAACCCCAAAAAACCAGAAATCAGAAAACGAGAAGTAGAAATAGAAGAAAACCACCACCACCACCACCACCACCACCACCACCACCAAAAGAAGAAGTAGTAATAGTAGTAGTAGTAGTAGTAGGAGGAGGTGGAGGAGGAGGAGTAGGTGGTGGAGGAGGAGGAAAGGGAAGAAGGCAATAAAAGACTTGATAGATCATTTACCTGTTAACTCACGTCGGATCAGCTAATAAATGATACTGTCCACTTTTTTGTTTCTCTATTTTATGAACTCATCGTGGGGCGTAATAAGAAAGTGTCCGCTGTGGCAATGAGGGATTCTTCTTTTTTTTTTTCCTCCTTCTTCATCATCAGCAATTTTCCCTCTCATCATTTACACTGTTATTGTTATCTTTTTCCTCCTCCTCTTCCGCCTTATCATTGTCTTTTCTTCCTCTCTGTTCATCTATCAGAGAGAGAGAGAGAGAGAGAGAGAGAGAGAGAGAGAGAGAGAGAGAGAGAGAGAGAGAGAGAGAGAGAGAGAGAGAGAGAATGTTGTGTGAAAAAGTACAATGAAGTACAAGCGAAGAAAGAAATATTAGTGAAGTAAATGTATCTAGAGATATAAAGAGGAAAAAGAAAATGATGAGGAAAGAAGAATGATGTGAAAAAAATAAGAGTAAAGGAAAAAAAAGAAAGAATAAGAAGACTTGAATAGAAGGAGGAAGGATGGACCGTGAAGAGGAAGAGGAGGAGGAGGAGGAGGAGGAGGAGGAGGAGGAGGAGGAGGAGGAGGAGGAGGAGGGAGGAAGAAAAGAATGGTGTTTAGAGGGAAGGAGGTAAGGTAGCAGCAATAAGCATGTCATCCATCAACTCCCCTCCTCCTCCTCCTCCTCCTCCTCCTCCTCCTCCTCCGGCGCCCGACCAAAGGCAGCGGACACACGCCCCTCACCACGCCTCCTGAACTCCCAAGACTCTGCGTAAGGAAGTGTGACACTCGGCCCGCGATAATCCCCCTCCCAATCTCTCTCTCTCTCTCTCTCTCTCTCTCTCTCTTAGCCATATATCATGAGAGAGAGAGAGAGAGAGAGAGAGAGAGAGAGAGAGAGAGAGAGAGAGAGAGAGAGAGAGAGAGAGAGAGAGAGACGTTAGACAAAAATGACTTGAAAGAAGCCACGAGGGAAAGATGAAAGGAAGATGATGAAGATGATGTGCAGTTGGAGGAGGAGGGTGAAGAGGTGGGAAAGAAAGAGGAGGAGGAGGAGGAGGAGGAGGAGGAGGAGGAGGAGGAGGAGGAGGAGGAGGAGGGGAGAAAGAAAGAGAACCGCATCTTCACACATTAATTTGCTCTCTCACTCCGCACTTCTGTGACAAACTCCACTCATTATCCACTACGCTGGCCACTCTTGGGCGACACGTGTTTCCTGCCTCCACCTCTCCTGTCTCCCACTCTCTCTCTCTCTCTCTCTCTCTCTCTCTCTCTCTCTCTCTCTCTCTGCTTTACTTTTTCATTCTCTTTTTCTCTTCACCTTCTTGTGTTTTGCTTTTTTCTTTCTTCTATTTTCTTGTTATATTCTTTCCCTTCCCACTTTCTTGTTTCTTTTTTTTTACCCTCTTATCTTTCCACTTTCTCCTTTTCTCTCTCTTTTTTTATATCAGTTTCCATATTTTTTTTTCACAAGTTCTGTTCTTCTGTCTCCTTCCTTCTTCCATTTTCTCATTTCCACGTTTACTCTTCTCCCAAACCCTTTCTCTTCCCCATTGTCCTGCTCCGCCCCTTCACCTCACACGCAACTCACTCCTATGCATAAGCTCTCCTCACTTCACGTCCCCCGCCCGCCATCACTTCACTCACAGGAACAGAAAGGAAGAACAAACAGTTGCAGACAAATTGGTGAGTCTCTTTTTGATGATACAGACGAAAACATAACTTCACAACTTTACAATCTTTCCCTGAATCACCTACATATTTTAGCCACTTACCTTTGTACTATAATCTATTAAATATATTTGTATCCTTGCAAAACACAAAATCAACATCTTATTTTTCTCTCTGGTTCTCTGTGTCCATGCAAACCATTTTTACAGTAGTTTTACATTAGGGTTTCTCAAACGTCTGCGGTCTAGAGAAAGGACAAAATCAACGTCTTATTCTCTCTCTGGTGGTGTGTGGCCATGCAAGTGATTTTTTTTTTATGTATAAGTCTTATGATGGTATTCTCAAAGGCTCAAGCGTCAGATCTTTACAACTTTTAACATGCCTTGGTGTAAATAATTGGGGTTTGCAGGTCTTCATGATTGTAGTGATAGTTGGACAAGGAGTCTACACACTATGAAAAACACGCTTGATGACCTGACTAATCATCTCTGGCCTTTGAAAGTAATGCTTATGAGAGAACAAAGCGTTTAAGAATACTGTGCTTAACTTGATGCTGACAAAGGATGACTGTAAAGAGAGTTAATCACCAAGACTTACTCCTCTCTCTCCCTCTCTTTCTCTCTCTTTCTCTCTTCTACATGTAACTCAAAACAGTCGTAACAATTAATCTTTTTGTCTCCCTTGTGTCTTCAGCGCATCTTTACCTTCCCTCTCCGCACCTCTCTGTCTTTCTGTCTCCTCTTGGCTGTGTTATTTAGCTTTCGTGATTGTGTGGTATCGTTATTTAGACCGATATTACGTGTTTTTACTGTTTCACGGGTGCTGCCTTCAAAATTAATGAGTTGTGTGTTATGTACGGTGAAAATCTTAATCTGAATGAGTCTAGTTTTGTACAATTTCGTGTTGGAAAAGACCGATTTGATATGTTTGAAGAAATACTCGGTTTTTTTTTAAAGTTAACAGGCCACTCGTATGATTTGATAATCCTTCTAGACATCTTTCTTCCTTTTCGTGTTTGTTCTTGGACTAACGAGACGAAGATAGTGGTGCCCAGTTGATGTCTTTCTCTGTTCTTTTATTTTATTTATTTTATTTTTTTTGATTGATGTTGGGATGGTTGCGGTGGTAATGTTGGTAGTAGTAGTGGTGTTTTGTTGTTTTAATTCTTGTTGGTGTTGTTGTTGTTGTTGTTGTTGTTGTTGTTGTTGTTGTTGTGGTTGTTGTTGTTGTTGTTGTTGCTTCCTTTTTTCTTGTTTCCTTCTTTCTTTCTTTCTTTCTTTCTTTTCTTTTTTCTTTTTTTCTTCCTTTTTTCCTCCTTTTCTTCTTCTTCTTTTCTTCTTCTTCTTCTTCTTCTTCTTCTTCTTCTTCTTCTTCTTCTTCTTCTTCTTCTTCTTCTTCTTCTTCTTCTTCTTCTTCTTCTTCTTCTTCTTCTTCTTCTTCTTCTTCTTCTTCTTCTTCTTCTTCTTCTTCTTCTTCTTCTTCTTCTTCTTCTTCTCCTTCTTCTTCCTCCTCCTCCTCCTCCTCCTCCTCCTCCTCCTCCTCCTCCTCCTCCTCTCCTCCTCTTCTCCTCCTCCCTCCTCCTCCTCCTCCCTACTCGACATTCTCCCCACCCTCTCGAAGTGAATTATAAGCAAAAACGACCTTTTCTCCCTCTCTTCATCTCCGTCGCTTGAGACAGAAAGATCAAGCAGTTTCTCTCTCTCTCTCTCTCTCTCTCTCTCTCTCTCTCTCTCTCTCTCTCTCTCTCTCTCTCTCTCTCTCTCTCTCTCTCTCTCTTTCAACAATTGTTTTTATTTGTTTAGCTTTCTTACATCAGTTTGAGTTCGTTAACATCATTTCAACACGTGTGTGTGTGTGTGTGTGTGTGTGTGTGTGTGTGTGTGTGTGTGTGTGTGTGTGTGTGTGTGTGTGTGTGTGTGTGTGTGTGTGTGTGTGTGTGTGTGTGTGTGTGTGTGTGTGTGTGTGTGTGTATGTAAGAAGTGGGCAAAAAATATTGATTGATCACACTCATGAGAATGTGCTCGCTCTCACACACACACACACACACACACACACACACACACACACACACACACACACACACACACACCGCGTAGTGTAGTGGTTAGCATGCTCGACTCACAATCGAAAGGGCCGGATTCGAGTCCCGGGAAGCGGCGAGGCAAATGGGCAAGCCTCTTAATGTGTGGCCCCTGTTCACCTAGCAATAAATAGGTATGGGATGTAACTCGAGGGGTTGTGGCCTCGCTTTCCCGGTGTGTGGAGTGTGTTGTGGTCTCAGTCCTACCCGAAGATCGGTCTAAGGGCTCTGAGCTCGCTCCGTAATGGGAAAGACTGGCAGGGTGTCCAGCAGACGACCAAGGTGAATTACACACACACACACAACACACACACACACACACACACACACACACACACACACACACACACACACACACACACACACACACACACACACACACACATTGATAATACTAGTTGGCAAGTAATTTTTTTCGTGTTAAGACCACCACCACCACCACCACCCAAAGCAGCAACAGCAACAACAACAACAACAACAACAACAACAAACAACAACAACAACAACAACAACAACAACACCCACCTCTTTTCATCACCACAATGCCAACATGCTCCTTAATCAGTCAGGCAGCCATACATACCATCACCCAGTCAGTCACTTACCCCTACCTCGCAACCCCCTCCCTTACTCACACATCCCATCCATCCACCCACTTGTTCCCTACCCATCCACCCACGCTCCCCCCCCCAGCACCCACTTAGCCAGTCACCAGTCACTTAATGAGATAACCTGTTTGCTCCCTCGTTCACCTTGACACCTGGGGTTGTGTTTGGGAGATGAGGTGGAGATGAGGTGGAGATGCGGATGGAGATAGTTATTGAAGTATTACAATAGAATGTTTGCAGAAGATGAAGGAAAAGGAAGGGTTGAGGGAGTGTTTAGAGTAAGGAAGGGAGGTAGGAATGAGGGAAATAGAATAAAAAGGAGGAGGAGGGAAAAGATGAAGAGGAGGAGTAGGGATTAGGAAGGAAAGGTTGAAGGAAGTAGGGAGATAGGAAGTAGAAGTAAGAGAATAATAGGAGGAAAGAAAGAAGAGGAGGAGGAGGAGGAGGAGGAGGAGGAGGAGGAGGAGGAGGAGGAGGAAAAAAAGGAGAAGGAAGAGTAAGGTTATAAAGGATTGGTAAGAGGAATGATAGAGTGTATGTGTGTGTGTGTGTGTGTGTGTGTGTGTGTGTGTGTGTGTGTGTGTGTGTGTGTGTGTGTGTAATAGAGTTTGACGTCAAGTGCTCGTTTCTTATTATCATCAAAGCAACACACACACACACACACACACACACACACACACACACACACACACACACACACACACACACACACACACACACACACACACACACTTGTCACTGTTTGACTGGCGTGGTTGTATATATTTACTCTCGTACGTATGTATATATGTGTGTGTTTATGTATGAATGTGACGAAGTGACTGAGTATACACAGCACAACAGGAGAAGCATTTGAAATAACCCTTGAAATAAGAAGCAGATGCATACATAAACTAAAAGAAAACGAAGTAAATCCAGATACAAAAATAACATAGCCAGGAATTAAAACGAATAATAAAAGAAGAGATGAATTAAAAAAAAAAAAAACACAAAAACACAAAAAAAACTGCCTACCGTTTTTCTCTTGATATTTATGTTGAGAATTTGTTGTTTAATGACTTTTGTTACCGGACAGAAAATATATCTTATAACTGCGATGAAAACTCAATTTATCCTCGGACAAGGTAGCAACTAATTAAACTCTTATCGTGCCTCCTCCTCCTCCTCCTCCTCCTCCTCCTCCTCCTCCTCTTCTCTCCCTTCCTCCCGTTCTCCTTCTCTTGCTTCGCTCAGTTTTCGCTCTTTTCTCCATTTGTATCTTTTCTTTCCTCTTCTCCTTCCCTCCCTCCCTTCCTCCTCCTCCTCCTCCTCCTCCTCTTCTCTACTTTTACAACGGTCGTCATCATTGTTGTCATCGTTGTCATGGTCTTCCCTCCGCCACCACCATCACCACCACCACCGCCACCGCCGCTGCCACACCCGACCACACAGGCGATATATACATAGATGAAAGGAAGGTGCTCGCTGCGTAAAAAGACGGCAATGAGGAGAGAAGCGAGAAGCGCAGATTGAGACTCGGGATAATTTAGAATGCGTGGAGCCGCCGTCATTTTAATTAGTGCCAAGGAGAATTATCGAGAGATGTGGAGTGCAGATGAGTTATTGGCGCTTTTTTGGTCGATCGATAGAGGAGCAAAGGACGAGAGAGAGAGAGAGAGAGAGAGAGAGAGTGGTGGTGGAATTGACTGATCTGAAAGCAGCGAGATGCGTCAAATTCTAGATCTCGGTGACTCATCGAAATCTACGCACCGTGAGGCTGAGTGATGGAAGAATGGGTGGTTTTGTTTTGGTGGATCAAGGAGAGAGGGAGAGAGGCCTTAATGAGCTGAACGGGCGGACAATGGAGGACTGTAGAGGTGAGTGACTTTTATGAGGATGGATGAAGCAAAGGTGCAGAATGGAGTCAGTAGATTAGAATGAGAAAAGTTGCCTGGTCTTTAATTTTAGTTACACCTCACTTTTTTTTCAGAACAAGTCAGAGTGGTAGGTGAATGAAATAAACTCGGTAATCAGGTCCTGGAATAGTCAATGGTGAAGTTGTAAGTGCCAAGGCAGAAATAGAAGCTTTAAAAGAAGATTAGCTTAACTTTTTTGTATGATAGGTGGATGCTTGGGTATGTGTGCGGTATGCGTACGTAGGTGTGTCTTATTCAGGGACTGCCACGTGTAGGCCTGCTGAGTTGTCGTGTTTTCCGTTTTCTTCTCTCTCCTTTCACTGGTGTTTTTCAGTTTTACTTATTTTTAGCTACTCTGCGGCGTTTTTTTAGTTGTTCATCAGGCACCACCAAACACTGTGTGGGTTGGGTATTCTGAAATATATTATTTTTTAATTCATGTTTTTCCTCTGGATCCTTATAAAAATTCATACAGTGGTGTGAACTGTTTCGCCTACTACACTAAAAGGGTTAATTTGTTATGTACGTGTGGTATATCACTTGTTTTCTTCTCGTTCATTTATTTTCTGCTTTTAGGCTAAAAAATATTATCTTGAAAAATGCTTTTTATCTTTTCCTGTTAATACAAAAATTGAAAGAGACACGGAAGTAAGGTAACACATAAAAAGCTCCACCTCACATAAATTTTCCACCACACTGCTTCAAATAAATACACGTGAGAGAACAGTGAGCCGTGACTGCATCGTTCATCCTTGTAATACCTTTTACTGATGCTCCTTTCTCTTTCTTGTACACCATTTTTTATAGCATATTTGTTGCCCTAAGTCACATAAAAAAAAAAAAATGAAGTGTAGCAAACCGATAATTCTTAGGAAGTATTCAATGGAGTGAGATGGATTGAAATTTTCCTGGAGTAGCGTAACATACGAACAGGTGCAGAGATAAGGGAAGAAGTTTTATTTTCTTTTATACATATATAAGAAGGATTATTGAAGATGCCATTCCGTAAAAAAGACAATAAAAAAGTGAACATAAAGGTGACAATGCAAAGAAGTGATGTAAACCTTCTAAAAATACTTTATAGTCATAGATAGTAAGAGAGACAAAGAAGCTTTTGATCTGTTGCTGAGTCCTAGATGTGGATGATAATTGTGAAGATGGAAGTGATGGTGGCGGTGATGGCGGTAGTGGTTGTTTAATTGAAGCATGTCCACCTTAGCATATCTAGAGGATGGTAAGTGGCAGACCATCTAAGGAGGCGTAGAGGGAGATGCGTTGTGAATATGTATGTAGCATAACGTATACAGCGTGTTTGGTGTATTGGTAGAGTGACGCACTGAGCTTGTCGTTCCATTCTCAGCGTGTGAGTTGACATCAGTGCACACACACAGACACACACAGATCCATATCGCGCCTGGCCATCGTAATGACCCAGCGCGGACCACCTGCCTGCACTCTCTCAAGCGGGAATGTAAATATAGTGCGCGACAAGTCCGTGAAGACACTTGGATGTAATTAGTAATGTAAAAGCTTTCCAATTTTATAGTCAATGGAGTTCAGATTTTATACATTTACTTATTATTCTATTACTTATTTATTTCCTTTTTTTCCTACGCTTTCCTTTACTCAGCTGCTATTTTGTGGAGTATTTCTCTTCATGGGGAGGAGAAGCAGGAGGGGGAGAAGGAAGAGAATACCTCCATAGACATCTAAATCAAGAACAGTACAAGAAAGAACAAAAGAGGTCATGTGTTAAGATCACCAGTGCGGCAGAGTGATAAGGTGACGCGGACAGGAGAGTAATGATGACACAGGCACTCAGGGGACAAGGGAGAGCCGCGCGGTGACATGGGCGGCCTGGGTGGGCTGCGTGGGCGTGTAGCGGGCGGCGGCGGGCGTGGGGGCAGGTCACGCTCCAGGAACAAGAGCGCACTATTATTCCTTACCTTCAAAGTGTCGCATCATGGCGCCGCCCCGAGACTCACGACCGCGACGTTTTTACTGAATGTGTCCTTATCATAATTATCTTATGATCCACGGGTCAGCACGCCCAGGAAGAGGAGGAGGAGGAGGAGGAGGAGGAGGAGGAGGAGGAGGAGGAGGAGGAAGTGACTCGTGGGATATCCAATAGATGTAAATCACGAAGGACATGTTTAGGGGAGAAAAAATGAAGTGGAATAATAACATTTCTAAGATGGGAAAAATAGATACGAAGGAAATGTGGATGTGGTGATAGTATTAGAAATTTAACATCTTATCATTTTCAGAAAAAAATGAAAGGAAGGGAAATTCCTTTAAATCTTATGTTCTATGTGGTCTTTGCCGTGGTAGAAGATAGCAAGAGATGCAATATTGTGGCAATGGGGAAGATGCTGAAGACCTTTGAATGATAGGTAATGTTTGCATAAATCATGATAGTGATGTTGATCACATTTGGTACTGCTATTAATGGTGGTATATTCAAACTAACATATATATATATATATATATATATATATATATATATATATATATATATATATATATATATATATATATATATATATATATATATATATATCAAGAGAGAGAGAGAGAGAGAGAGAGAGAGAGAGAGAGAGAGAGAGAGAGAGAGAGAGAATTTCGAGTTCCATAATGTTCTCATTGTCCTCCAATCATGGTGAGGTGTGGCTTCGAGTCCCGCCACGGCCACCACATGCATGCCTTGTAGGATCACCCTTGTTGCTTCGCCTTTTCGCCTTTCTCCTCCTCCTTCTCCTCCTCCTCGTTCTTGTCGCTCAGTTGGTGTTCTCTTTCCTCCTCATCGTCTTCCCCCTTTCATTTATCCAAATTTTTCTCCACTCCATCATTCTCCCCTTGTGTCCTTCATCATCCTCGTTTTCTTCGTCCTTGCTCCCTTCCTCCTCCTCCCTCTCCTCCTCTCCTCCTCTTCCTCCTCCTCCTCCTCCAGCACACAGCGGTGACGGGCAGGCGACATGTTACCTTTGCCGCCGTCACCGCTCGCCGATTTATTTATTTATTCATTCATTCTGATTGTTATCGTGGCTAAAAGTTCTTCTTTACACCGGGAAAAAACACGTGAATGATTGTGTGTCGAGGGTGGGTGGTCACTCGTGCATGTTGTTGTTGTTGTTGTTGTTGTTGTTGTTGATGTTGGCAGTGGTGGTGGTGGTGGTGGTGGTGGTGATGCTAATGGTGGTGGTGATGTAGTTTTTTGCGAACGATAATTTCTCTTTTTTCTTTCCTTGTTCCTTCTCTTAGTCCTCCTCTTCTTCCTCCTCTTTTTGATCCTCCTCCTCCTCCTCCTCCTCCTCCTCCTCTTCCTCCTCCTCCTCCTCCTCCTCCTCTTCTTCCTCCTCCTCCTCCTCCTCCTCCTCCTCCTCCTCCTCCTCCTCCTCCTCCTCCTCCTCCTCCTCCTCCTCCTCCTTTTCCTGCTTTCCTTTATTCTCGTGTTTCAACTTCGCATTTCTGTCCATTCATTTTTTTTTTCGTTACTTTTTCACCTTCATTATCATCGTTGTCTTTTTTCTTCTTCCTCTTCCTCCACCTCCTCCTCCTCCTCCTCCTCCTCTTTTTTTTCTTCTTCTTCTTCGTCTTCGTCTTCGTCTTTTTCTTCTTCTTCTACTTCTTCTTCTTCTTCGTCTTCGTCCTTCTTCGTCTTTTCTTCTTCTTCTTCTTCTTCTTCTTCTTCTTCTTCTTCTTCTTCTTCTTCTTCTTCTTCTTCTTCTTCTTCTTCTTCTTCTTCTTCTTCTTCTTCTTCTTCTTCTTCTTCTTCTTCTTCTTCTTCTTCTTCTTCTTCTTCTTCTTCTTCTTCTTCTTCTTCTTCTTCTTCTTCTTCTTCTTCTTCTTCTTCTTCTTCTTCTTCCTCTTCTTCCTCCTCCTCCTCCTCCTCCTCCTCCTCCTCCTCCTCCTCCTCCTCCTCCTCCTCCTCCTCCTCCTCCTCCTCCCCTCTTCCCTTTCGCTATCCACCTAATGCTAATCTTCATCTATTTTTTCTTCTCCTCCTCCTCTTCTTTTCCTCTCCTCTTCATGGTCTCTCTCTATTTCTCCTCTCTACTCTGCGATCACATTTTCGTAAGGTGAACAAAGAGGAGGAAAAAAATAAGGAGAGACAAAAAAATAATTTCATGCCCAAATTCATTCCAAGTTTAAATAGTGATGTCAATATTGAGCAAATCACACACACACACACACACACACACACACACACACACACACACACACACACACACACACACACACACTCTCTCTCTCTCTCTCTCTCTCTCTCTCTCTCTCTCTCTCTCTCCTTGCTGACGGCTGTGACAACACTATTTAATATCTGTCTCACTCCTTTGTCTCCCTGCACCCGACCATCATACGAGAGAGAGAGAGAGAGAGAGAGAGAGAGAGAGAGAGAGAGAGAGATTGTTTTTTCTCGCTCTTATTAATTTTTTTCCTGTTCTTTCCTTTGTTTTACTTTTAAATTGTGTAGACAGGCTAATCTTACGTGTGTGTGTGTGTGTGTGTGTGTGTGTGTGTGTGTGTGTTTATTCAAGATGTGTAAGTTTTTATCTCATTTTGATTTTTTGGGGTACACAGTCATCATCATCATCATCATCATCATCATCATCATCATCACCACCACCACCACCACCACCACCACCACCACCACCACCACCACCACCAACAACAACAACAACAACAACAACAATAAAAACAACATTCATTACCAATTCCTCCTCACACAAACACACAAACACCCTCTTTAATCACCACACAACACACACACACACACACACACACACACACCACCCACGCTGCCCTCCCCCGATACTATCACTCCGTATAATGAACCCTGGTATCGGAACCTTTACACGGCCGATCATTAGAACAACGAAATATGGAACACCTCATCGCCGGAGACATTATCACCGACGCGTATTAATAAAAGTCGACAAGGATACTGGCCCGTTTATATATACGTGTTATCGTGTTCCCTCTGTGTGTCCCTGCCGGTCCCGCGACGCCTTGCCTCTTCTCATTAGTGGAAACTGTGCAGTCTCTTAAGGGAGGCGAGGATCAGTGAGGGACGAACGACTGACTAGGAGACGAGGGATGGAGCACGTCAGGAGAGGGACGAATGGACGAAGGAGGTTTTGTTGAAAGTGATGACTGGAGGGGGATGAGTGGAGTAGATGGAGAGTGGAGAGGGAGTGAGGATGGATGAATGAGTGTGTAGGGTTGATTTGAGAGCCTCCTGATGATAGGGATGGCTGGAGGAAGATGGATGGGTGTGGACAGGCAGGGGGTGATGGGACGTGTTGAGAGGGACGTGATGATAGGAACGTGTTGATACGACGCTCATGTTGGGGGTTGAATGTTGGGATAGTTGTTGATAGGAGAGAAAGAATGAGAGGAGGTTTGGCTGAGGATGGAGGTAAATGTTGATAGGATGAAGATGGAAATGGAAGAGAATCGATTGAATGTTTGGACAGATGTTGATGGAGGAAGATAAAAAGGAACTGAAGGAAGGTAAACTAGAGGTGGAAGTAATAGCTGATAAGAAGAAAACGAAAGAAAGATTAGCTAAAAAAGTGAGGAATAGATGATGGAAAGATGAAGCAAGTAGGAGACTGACTAGACATGCTTGGAAATAATTAATGGCATGAAACAACAAAAGAAGTAAAGTAAATAACTGATAGGAGGAGAGAAGTGAACAGATGAACAGGAAGGGGATGAAAGTAAGATAAAACGAACTGAACGATAAGTAAGAAGAAATGAAAGTAAAGCATTTAGAGGGACTTTCTCAGAGCACATCATTAGAGAAGCTGATGTGAAGGAGGTGTGTTGATACAGTCATTTGGGAGAGGCGATACTACATAGGCAGAGTGAGAGGGAAATGTGCAAATGACCGGTTAAGAAGGACAAGGTGAAAGGAACATTGTGAGAGGGAGCT
The DNA here is from genome assembly GCF_017591435.1 of Portunus trituberculatus. Taxonomy (NCBI): domain Eukaryota; kingdom Metazoa; phylum Arthropoda; class Malacostraca; order Decapoda; family Portunidae; genus Portunus; species Portunus trituberculatus. Next base: position 10,598,284 of record NC_059272.1, on the reverse strand, counting down.
GTAAGAGGGCAGGGTGAGAGGGAAGCGTGCAAGTGACAAGTTGAGTGAGAGGGACATTGTGAGAGGGATTGTGTGGTGAGAGAGGCATGATGGAAGGGAATGATGAATTTAATGAGAGTTAATCCCTTCAATACTGGGACACATTTTTACCTTGAGATTTGTGTACGATTAGACCATTTTCTTTACATTAGGAAGGGTCTATGGAGGTCAGAAGATTAATGGCCATAGTCTTCACTATATTAATTCCGCACATGAGTTTCTGAAGCTGTATAAAATCACCAAATAGTAAGCAGAATGAATATGGACACGCGTCATGGTACTGAAGGGGTTAAGAATTGTGTTCCTGGGCATATGAGATTTCAGTTTATTTTGATTTTCCATTGTTATTTTCTAGTATTGGCGATATAAGGTAGAGTTCAAGATAATTTAGCCCTCTGATGGCCACCTGGTACACCTTCCGTTAATGGCCAATCACTCTGAGACATCTTTATTTGCTCTACAACCACATCCAGTCTTTGAACCGGGAAGGAAATTTAAAAGTATATTTCTTATCGCTAACTTCCTTGTAGATGCTTATAAACTAAACTCTTCACGCATTTCTTTCAGTGCTCACAATTGTTTCGTGTCGCAGTGAAAAGATTAATATACGAGGTGAGATGACAGCGTTATTGAAAGGTACACGGATTATAGCAAAACCGGTGAAATATAATAGGACAATAGGCGAAACCATCATACTTCACTACGATGCTAATGTGTTTCCTTTCCTCCCATGTACGTAAAGAGCTTGACGCGGCGCAGGTGGCCCGGGGAAGGGAAAGGAGGTGAGTCCAGCCATGGGTGTTGTAGTCTTCAGAGAGAGAGAGAGAGAGAGAGAGAGAGAGAGAGAGAGATGGTGGAAGTCCAGTTATTCCCTCTCTCTCTCTCTCTCTCTCTCTCTCTCTCTCTCAGCCTCCCTCTTTTTAACCCCCTCCATCTCTGTAACCTTATTTCTCCATCCGTCTCGCACCTCACACCCATCCCCAACCAGCCACTCCCTTCTCTTCCCTTCCCATTCTGGCCTCTGCATTTCTTACTCTCTCTCTCTCTCTCTCTCTCTCTCTCTCTCTCTCTCTCTCTCTCTCTCTCTCTCTCTCTCTCTCTCTCTCTCTCTCTCTCTCTCTCTCCTCCTTAAAGTGCTCGCAGTAATAACAATGACTATCGGTCCACTGGAGAGTTGGACAAATACGAGCGAGAAAATTCCCTGGTTGTTAAATTTATCTACACATAAAGAGGATCTATTTGAGCTGCACTCTAATATATTTCTTCTGCTGCAGTGGTCGGTCTCTAAATTGACATTTTAGGAGCGCATTTTTCATCACCGGGGGACGAGAGGGAATAAAAAGTACAGTGGGGGTCGAGGATGGCGTCATTAGCAAGAGTGGGGGGAATGGGGAAAGGAGGAGGAGGAGGAGGAGGAGGAGGAGGAGGAGGAGGTGATGGTGGTGGTGGTGGTGGTGGTACAAGAGGAGGAGAGGGAGGAGAAAAGGAAGGTGTTAGTATTGAGGGAAAGAAAAGGAAGGAGGAGGTGGACAGGAAGGAGAGAAAAGGGGCAGTGCTTTCATGAAGGTAAAGAGAAGAAGGAGAAGACGGAGGAGGAGGAGGAGGAAAAGAAGGAAGAAAAGAGTGAAAAGAACGAAGGAAATTATGGTACTAACATGAAGGAAAAGAGCAGGAGGAGGAGGAAAAGGAGCTACAGGATGATAGAAAAGGAGGAATGGGAAGAAGATGGTTAGAGAAAGGGAGAGAAAAGAGGAAAATATGGAAATAAAAAAAGTAAGAGCAGAAAGGAAAGGAAATCTGTGCGAAGGAGAGGAAAAGAAAAGGAGGAAAGGAAGTCGACAAGGAAAAGGAGGAGGAGGAGGAGGAGGAAGAGATGTGTGGGAAAAAGAAAGAGTGTGAGTATGGAGGAAAGGAGGAAAAGGAAGAAAAACGTTCCGAGACAATGTGAAAAGGTGAAATAAAACGTGCGTCTCTCTCTCTCTCTCTCTCTCTCTCACTCTCATCTCGACCCCTTCACATTCTTGCGCTCCATTGCCTCTTGATAATCGTTCAGAGGCACATTTTCTTCCACTCTCCCAAACATTAATAGAGATATGAAACGAGAATTCTAAAAAGCTGACTACAGGTGTTCTTTTAGGAATGAAAAGCTACGGATTAGGATGAAGAGGTGACGATTAAGGAAGAGGAGGAGGAGGAGGAGGAGGAGGAGGAGGAGGAGGAGGAAGAGGAGGAGGAGGAGGAAATGGAGGAGGAGAAGGATCTGTGGGTGACGCCTTTTAAAACACTCAGTGGAAGGTTGTGGTGTGTGTGTGTGTGTGTGTTTTTCTAATGATGGTCATGTTTTTTTCTATGCATGGTAGAGAAATTTATAACACTTGTGCTTTTTTTTTCTCTTCGACAATAATGATGGTGGTGGTGAATTTTTATGGTGGTGTAATAGGAATGATGTTGGTGATTGTTATTATTGGTAGAGTCGAGAGTGGTAATGATGATGTCAGTGGTGTTGGTGGTGGTGGTGGTTATGGTGTTGACTTTTGATGGTGTTAATTATAGAAAGAAATGAATGGTGATAATGGTGATAATCGTGAAATAATAATAACAGTGGTGGTGGTTGTCGTGGTGATATTTGTTGTCGTAATAGTAGGAATGGTAATGAAGGTGGTAGTGGCAACAGTGGTGGTAGTCATAGCGGTGTTAGTAATGATGGTGGTGGTAGAAATAGTGCTAGAAGTTATGGTGATTGTGGCGATGATGGTAGTGTCGTGGTGGTGATGATGGTGTTAGTGGCAGCAATGAATGTAGCTGTAGTGATCATAGCAGTGGTGGTGGTGCTGAGGGTGGTAGAAATAGTGCTAGAAGTTATGGTGATTGTGGCGATGATGGTAGTGTCGTGGTGGTGATGATGGTGTTAGTGGCAGTAATGAATATAGGTGTAGTGATAGTAGCTGTGGTGGTGGTGGTGGTGGTGGCGGTGGTGGTTGCATTATTAGCAAGGTAAGACGGTGACAACAATTTATCATGAGCCGGGCACAATGCCGCCTCACCCTTGCTGCCCCCTGTTCCCCTCCCGCCACCACCTCTCATCTACGTATACTCCACCCTCACCCTTGCTGCCATACTTTGTCTCTCCCTCACCCCCGACTCTCCCCTCCTATCTCCGCTCCCTCACTCTCCCTTCCCTACCTATCTCCCTCCTTTATTGCTTTCTATACCCTTTGTTACGTGTTCCTTATGTCTCCCCTTTCTTTATCAATTCCTATTCTATCATCTCCTTTTCCTCCATTTATCTACTTTTTGACAATCTTTCCCCTTTATTTCCTTTTTTTTTTTTGTTATTCTCTTCTTCCACTCCTTACTTTTCCTATTTTGATACGTCTTGTGTTTCTTTCGTCTTGCCTTTCTGTCTTTCTTTCTTCTCCCCTGCATCATCACCTCTTGTCTCCTTCTTCCTTTGTATAAGTCTAAGCCATATCTCCTCCTTATTTGATATCCTTCACCTAAAAGCAGCGGTGTTGATTTGATAACTTCATTCCTTCTGTATCTCTATTCCTCCTTCGTTTTTTCAGCCTTTCTGTTTCCCTTCATCATCAACTCTTCATGTCTCCTTTTCTTCACTCACTTCCTCACCACCTGTACCTCCCTCTCTCTCCATTGCTTCCTTTTCTCTCTCGTTCCTTTTCTTCCTTGCTTTACCTT